>NC_056729.1:1219328318-1219480818 GCF_019279795.1 Protopterus annectens | reverse complement strand
CTTAGACACACATACTCACTCACACTCTCATACATGCATGTGTGCACACTCACATACACGTAATTGCGCGCACTCACATATACCCATGCACTCATGCACATTCACATATACACACTCACTTGCACACACTCGCATTGAAGAACACTCGCATGCACACTCTTGCAAAAATTCACAGATAACCGGACACACACACGCACAAAAACACACACACACACACACACACACACACACACACACACACACACACACACACACACACACACACACACACACACACAGTCATACACATGTACACACACATACACACATAGACACTTTCTCTTTGGAAAAGGGTCTGATGTCCGTTTTGTGAATGGACAAGCACAGCATTCTTAATTAAACAAAACAAAAAAAAACAACAATCTAAGCCAGGAGGTGGGGCACAGATCATGATGTTACTTAAAAGTGTGTATGTGGGGGGCCTCCTCCCACCCCCACCCTATGGTTCTGGCAACCTTAGTTATATTCACCATAACAAATGTTTTCCATACAGGGTCAAGGCACACTCTACCAGGGCCTTTGCTTCATCTATGGCTTTTTGGAAAGAGTTGTACTCTAGAAGTATTCTAGAACATTTTATTTGGTTCTCTGTACATATCTTTACAAAGCACTACAAGACTGATTCCTTCTCTTGGTCCAAATTAAGCTTTTCTATGACCATTCTCCAGGGGATCTTGGACTCTTCCACCTCCCACATGTAGTTAGATATGGTAATCTACCATATAGCTAAGGCTGCTTCAGCAGTCATGAATATGATGAACATCACAGAATTTTAGCACTGAAGTATGGCAATATGAACAATAACAGACTTTATATGTCTATATGAGTGCCATCAGATGACCACATAGTGCGATCATCTCACAGAAAAAAAGCCAACACAGCTAAATTAAACTTACCATAACAGTATATGTTCAAATGACCACTGCTGCAGTAACCACTCCCTCCTCCATCCTTCCTTCTCTTTTGGTTTGTTTTTATGCCAGAGGGTGGATATTTATTTTTTGTCATTCCTAGTATTGTCCTTTCAGGGCTTAGCTTCCCTCACTCTGATGGCAGGAAAGCTCTGAAGCAATTCACTCCCAAACTTGTCTTTTAGACAGCTCTGTTTGTGCTGCTTCACAGTTTGAGTGGGTGGAAAGTGCCCTGAAGCTTTGGAAGATGTCTGTTATATCCTTGGCAGGATATAACCCATATGGTTAAGGTTACTGCAGCAGTGATCAATATGATGAACATTGCAGAGATTTAGCACTGAAGTATGGCAATATAAAAAGTAACAGACTTCACATGTATAAATGAGTGCCAGTCAGATAATCGAATACTGCGAACATGTCACAGAAAAAAAGACAGAACAGCTGATTGGAAATCACCTGATCAAACATTGGCAGCTTTGTTTCTGTGCAAGATCATGAACATTGGGGATGAGGAATTAGACCTTACCCCACGGTAGAGTGATCTTGGAGCTGATGTATATATATAATTAGCAATGAGGCTTGCTCCTCCTGCAAAATACACTGATTTTATTATTTCTATATTTTTTGATGAATAGAAGATCAAGGCGTTTTCCGTGATCTTTTGAGTCTCATGTATGTGAGTATGTGACCACGTGCCATATACATAACCTGGGATTCCAAGAGAACATTCAGAAATCTTCCTTGTCTCCTTCACAGAGGATTGTGTTCCTGGAAGATCAGCTAGACACCTCAGTTCAAAGAGCTTTTCTTCCACATATCTATATCTATATCCGTATCTATATGTATGCATATGTGTAGATATATATATATATATATATATATATATATATATATATATATATATATATACATATATATATAGGTTTACTATCATAATCTCGAAATTAAAAAAAAAAATGTACTTATTAGCGAAGTGTTTCACCGAAAGAACACATTACCGAACGCCCCTCATGTTGCAAAATAGCTGTTAATGCCGAAAATGTCAATCACGACATTTTCAGCACTTAACAGTAATCCCACCCTTCCCGTAACTCCCTAACTAGCTAACCTAACATCCCACTTTTGCAGGGGGCAAGCCCCCTGCACCCCCCTTGTGGGGGGCTGTGCCCCCCACACCCTCTCCTAACTTAATATTCCAATTCTGAGATCACACTATAGTGAGGAAAGGGATGTATTTCCCTAACCGCACTGTACCACGATCCCTTTACATGAGCGAACGTTATATTTGCGAATGCACTGTCCATTCGCAAAAATGAAGTTCGCTCATATAACCTGCACACATATGAAGTATTCGAACATCTGTTGTTCGAATACTTCATAGCCGTGCAACTGCACAGCAACATTTCAATGGTAAACATATATATATATATATATATATATATATATATATATATATATATATATATATGTATTTGGGTTTACCTGATATTGTTGAACTCGCAGAACATCGAATCTCACCTTTGCTGACACTCACATATCGAATCTGCACTTCATCGAACCACCGGAACTACAAAAACTTTCCCACAGCAAGTAATCACCTAACCAAAAAATAAAAAACCGAAACCGCACCATCCCTAACCCACCCAAGGTGGGTGGCTATGCCCCCTATACATCCCAATTTTGGGGGCTGCACCCCCCAACTAAATATACCAACTCCGAGACTGTTGGGAAAAGGGCAAAATTCAACATCTCGCACAACCAGTTACTTACCGTGGGAAAATCTTCCTAGTTCCAGTGGTTCGATGAAGTGCGGTTCAATATTCTGAGTGTCACCGAAGTGAGATTCGATGATGTGGCACTTCCACAAACTCAGGTAGACCAACATATATATATATATATATATATCTATATACATACACAAATCTGAGGATAACAGGTAATGTATATACACACACAAACACAATTCTTTCATCTACACAGCTGGGCAAGGTGGAATTGTGCTGATACTATGATTTACTGCAGGGCATAATGCCATATCACATCATTGCACATCAATGAAAATAACTGAGTAATTTAAATGTAAACCACATACTGAATGCATTGATCCATCTGTGGCTCACAACAAACTCTCCAGCATTTCCAGTCATAGCAAAAGGAATTAAAAAAAATATTATACTCGCATCCAAAAAATAGGTTAGGGGAAGCAACATTTGCTATATAACTTAGCAAACTTTGGAACAGCGTAAATACAAATTTTAGGCAAATATCACATATCCTTTCAGAAAGTCACTAAACACCCATAGACTTTATACCTAGCAGTATAGCTGTGGCATCAACTACTTTGTACTCTTTCAGTACAATGTTGCCACCATCAGCTATAGTCTCCACAAACATTAGTCGTGCTTCTGAGTTGTAACTTCTGTTAATTTGTAGAATTCTCTCACTTACATCCCACTAATAATCCTAATCCTAACTTCTATGTTTTTCCTGGATCAAAACCATGGTTTCCCAGTATAGCACCTGCTATATTAACAACCATACTTAGCTCTTTTTGAGCTGGCCTGTCTCTCATCCCAGTCTTTCTTTTTGGCTGCAGTATTATTTCTGTACTAACTACATTCATGTTCCTACCCTCCCTCGCTTTTTCCCTCCTTTTCTCTTTCTCTCTCTCTCACACACACACACACACACACACACACACACACACACACACACACACACACACGGCAAAATCTAGACTGGTGATTGTGTGGTTAAAAATGTTTGTAATGCTTTGCATGGATAATTTGCCTCTGATTAGTCCTTCATGATCAGAGTTAACAAAATGCTTAATACCACATAATCTGTATTACAGTAAGTTTCGTTAACTGCACTCCTTGAATGCATTGTTTATATTGATTGTGCTGTGCCATCTCGTAAATGCTTGTGTAATTTTTATATCGTCTAGCAAAAAAGTCACGTTATAGATACTGTTATTTTTAGTACCAGGAGGTTTCTCTTCAGGTCTCCTCTGAAAGTAGTTTATGTCCAGCAGGTCTTTTCTTGTTGACAAATGCAGACTAATAAATAAATACTAACAGTGAATTTACTGGCCTTGCTGATAGATAAACTGCATGTACTGTTATTGTTATATTGGTAGCTGGCCCTAAACAGGTGAAAATAAACTTATATGTTACGTTATAGTTATTTAACTTATGAAAATGATATACATCTAATCTTCTCTGTTCTCCTTTGTATTCTTTGCTGATTTCTTTCAATAGCACTTTATATTACTGAAGAAGCTATTCACACAGGGGGAAATGCTCTTCCATTTACATAAGGGAAATTTAAACATCTTCAGTTGCTCAGTCTCAAATTCACACTTTTGAATTTGACAGACCTCTAATCATAACCAGACTATGTGCTTAATGATCAGCTCTCTAATCATATAACTAGATTGTTATGTGCTAGAAAAACAGATGTCAAGAAATATACCTTTTCAAGACCAATTAATAACTGGTTAGGACTGCAGGCCTGTTTGCAATACATGGAGACTTTTAGCATCAATTTATATGGTAGCTTGTGGTCTGCTACAAGGTTAACAAACTGTGTGCAGTTCTGTAGTACTGTTGGAAGGGTCTATATTACCTTATCAGACAATGAAAAGAGCGAATGCTCTTTCATCGAACCGAAAAGGTTGGAGCCACTAAAGAGCGAAGACACGGAACAGTGATTTTTTCCCCAGGGAAAAAAATCGCTGCTCCATAAAAAAAAAAAAAAAAAAAACAAAAAAAGTCAAACACAAAATGAAGTGGGGGTCTTTGCCCCCCCCACACCTCCTAATTTGGGGGGCTGTGCCCCCCTACTTAAATATACCAACTCCGAGATCGCACCATAATGGAGGAAATGGCAAAGTCCCGAAGATGGCCCATGTCTTCGCTGTTTAGGGGTTTCGACCTTTTCGGGTCGATGAAAGAGCGTTCACTCTCTTCATCATTCGATAAGGTAATATAGACCCCTGTTGGAACATGGGCCAGTCTGAACACATTACATAACACTGTTTTAATAAAAACATATTATTTAAATCTTCCTTGCATCTTATGTAATCCTACCTATTACAACATAACAAAAAAAAAATGTGTGATATTGTGTTTGTGTGTGTAACAACTTCTAAAATAGGTGAATACAGGTTAACTTCATTTTTGACTGCTACTGGTGTGGCAGTGCAAGATGTATTTTGTGTTTTATCACAGAGGATCCTACACAAGAACCTCACTATAACAAGCATACTACAATGAAGTTCTTATATTATAAGGTTAGTTTTTCCATTGTTTGTGCACAATCAGCGCACTCCATGTATTACATGAGCAGTAAATGTCCATAACTGTTTAAAATAGGATCACTTGTATATAGCATATGAAAGTATGCTTTACACGCTGTTTCAGTGTGGTCATTTACTACATGGTATAAATGACTCACTCCTAAAATCTGCCCTCATCTTGGTTTTCATTAGATCTTCCCAACTAGATTACCTTACTGTGCATCACACTTTGCAGGAAAAGGGATGCAACGTGGGGCTGTATGCAAAAAAAGTTTGTGCTTTTTTACATATAGCACAGTGCCTGGCACCTTAGAGCACTCTACCATCCTGCTTTTTTACATCAGACCTATAGTTCATCCTCACCCTTGGTAATGACATCATCTGCGGGGGTAGGGTATGCCAAAATCAGCAATACCAAGGTACTGAATAGCTGGGATTTTTGGTTTGCCAAGAGCAGGTAATGAGATTCTGTAACATGTTATGATAATGAATCTCATTACTCATTCTTTGCATAGCATGAACGTACCTGAGGAGATGGCAGACCTGCCTATACTGCAAAGTTGCCTACAGTACCAGAGCTGCCATTTAGGCGGAAATGCATGGCCATGGGGCAGTCTTGCTAAGGAGTACTACTAATGTGATGCATACAGGACATGTGGCATGGTTGTCTTGCATGGGTCTATATTACAATGTTGAACTCACAGGAGTTTGAACATTATAACATAGAACCCAAAAGTCCGAAATACGAAAATAGCAAAGCCACGGCACACCAATTTTTTTCCCCAGGGAAAAAAATTGGTGGGCCATTTTTGGGGCTTTGCTATTTCCTCCACTGTGGTGCAATCTCAGAGTTGGTTTATTTAAGTAGGGGGGTGTGGGGTCAAAGCCCCCCGGTTTAGCTTAAGTTTAAAGTGTACGTTTTATTTTTATTTTTTGTCACAGAACAGTGATTTTTTTCCCTGGGAAAAAAATCGCTGTTCTATTTTTTCATTATTATTGGGTTTCGAACTGTACGGTTAGATATTATAATGTTCGAACTCCTATGAGTTTGACATTGTAATATAGAGCTGTCTTGCATACATTCTCCCCATCAAGACAGGCATTCAGGGCCACTGACTCACTAACCCACTAGGGAATTTCTTCTATTTATAACAATATTACCTATATGAATCTTCCTCACTGAATTTCAGGCACAACTCAAACACTACCTAACAGCACATGTGCATGATCCTTGGATGTCTCCCCTTATGGCTCCCTCGCAGTACTGCGGTAGTAGTACCTGTATGTGGAACTTACTACTGCAGGCATTCTGGCTACCCCCATGTACTGCCTGCAGTGCCAACTCCCTCTTACAGGTGGAGGAGCTGCTTTACCAAAACAGCCCACTGACTTCAAAGGACTACTCCATTGCTTCGGGGTTGTACACTGGCTGCATTAACCAAAATATAACTCCAAAGTATTTTGGCATTGCAAGCCGAATTCCTGTTTTGGAATTGGGTGTAGGGTTCTGACAATCTCCATTAGCAAACATGGAAATAGGACTGGTGGAGTAACAAGTCTGGGATTTGAGCTTGTGGTAACTGCTCAGGACAGAGTGCTACCCCATGCCCTTTTGGAATACAGCTCAGGTTGTCAAAATCCCAGTACTTCATAGCAACACTGAAGCCAGAATCAGACTGCATGGAAATGCAATTTGTCCAAATTAATGCTACCCATTTTGACTATAGATTGTACAATAATGTAGTTACTGCTAAGACATGTACCTTACACTTCTGAATATCTGCAGTGCTAGTGGTGAGCAACTGGGAGTCCTACGTATATAACTGAAATATAATGTAGAAAGAAATGCAGTGAAAACATACTGTATGGTATGAAAGACAGTGAGACAACATCAGATATTAGACTGGTGGCAGGAAAAAGCAGCAAAGCTCATAGAGGAAAAACCTTGGAAACGAGCACACAGGCCTAGAGAAAACAAGACGAAAGATTAAACTGAAAAGGGACCTGAAGGTAGATATATTAGTTGGCCTGATGGCAATCAAGCAATGTGAGAAATCAGCAAGAAAGGATATTGGGTGCTATCATGAACATGAAGAGGGAAAACTAAAAGAAAAGAAAATATTTTTCCTTTTACTATTTGTAGTACTGTTTGTAGTGTTGGCACCCCCATGTTTGTAATGACACAGGCAAGAAATAGACAGTTCAGGGAACAAGAACAAGAATATTGCACAGTCTAAACCAGAAGTATTAAAAATAGACAATAAAAAAACAATATTCATAGTCTTTCTGGAAGGAGGAAAGCACATTACATTAGGTTGGTTTTGGAGTAATATCTGCATGTAACAGTGTTATTGGACAGGATAACTTGGGTAGGGTGAAGGGGGCAGTTGCCCAGGTGAAAAGTGTTCCAGGGTGTGATTGGCAGGTGATGATCAGTTGGTAATGCAGTGCTGACAATGATTTCTGCCCTGACATTTATGGATGCTGGTATATAAATGAATTCCAATTTGGTGTTTGTAGTCTGCTTCAGTACTTTGTGTGTGGCAGCTTTTTTTTTTTTTTTTTTTTTTTTTTGCTGCTTAGAGCACTTTAGAGCTGAGGGTGTATAGGACTTGACACTCAAGACAGAAGTGATAAATACCAGACTGGACAATGACCACACATTCACACATCTTTTTTTTTTTTTGTTACAGCAACTTAGAGTTTATGGTGACTGTGGAGAGGACCATGCACTCCTTAGCAGAGTGCCAGATCACACAACTGATCACAGACCTATTTTTTTGTCTCCTCCAATTACAGAGCATCAATATGAGGAGTGGCACTGGGTGCTTAATAAACCAACTATGGCTCTGCAGGATAGTACTAGTTACGTGGGAGAAGACAAGTGTTTGGTGGACAGATTTGTGCAGGACAGTACTAGTTATGTGGGAGAAGACAAGTGTTTGGTGGACAGATTTGTGCAGGATAGTACTAGTTATGTGGGAGAAGACAAGTGTTTGGTGGACAGATTTGTGCAAGATAGTACTAGTTATATGGGAGAAGATAAGTGTTTGGTGGACAGATTTGTCCAAAGGAAGAATGACTTTATTAGGAGCAGAGGAAATGTTTTTGAGGAAAATGTCAAATATGTTGTCACATGTAGATGAAAATTATTTGAGCTAAGAGCTGGTATTCATAAAAATCAAAGAATCACTGGGTATACTTATTATTTGTTTTTCAAGATATTCAGTCAATAAACGTAAACTAGGAATAGCACATTGGGAATAATATGTATAGAATTCAAGTTGCGCATGTAATTATGGCCACCATGAGACAATGAGGGGATCTATAGTTGGCAATAATGTGATAATTGGATTAATTTACTCCAAATAAGATGTACAGGAGTTCTAAAGTGGTGCCTTCAGGGATTTCATTTGAGATAATAGAAAGAGCAGATAAATACAACTATCTTCCCCCAGCACTCCAGGATGGTCTGAGCAGATGATAGACCCACTTTCCTAGCACAGAGGGACTACTATTACTACACTGAAACCATGAAGAGACAGATGCACGCCATTTCTCGTGAAACTGGCTGACTTGCTTCCCATGCTGATATATATTGCATCTCCCAATAATGCCACAGTTAATAAGACAACTGTTGAAGTCAATAATCTTTTTTTGGGATTGAGCATCATTCCTAGATATGGCAAGATAATACTCAAGATAACTTCTTTTCTGCCTTGTACATATGCATAGAGAACTCAGCTATGTCCCTCTGCATCTCCAGTAAGTTGCATCTAAGTTCATTCACCCAGATATGGGCAGCTATGATGAAGTTGTTCTCATATTTAGGGTGGAAGGAATTACAGTCTGTGGTCACATCAGATATCATGGTTCATAGGGACAGCTGACCTTAGTCCGACATTTGCTCAGTGTTTGACTACAGAGTCACCTATTACGTGCACAAAGCTTTGTGTGACCACAGCTTCTGAAGCCTTTGTGGGTGTGGGTGTTGGCTTGGAGACACAGGAAATCCTACAGCCATGGGTGAAGTTTAAAATAAATGTGTATTTGTGGGCATGGTACTATGTGACAGAGATTTGTCTCAGCAATGTCTAGAAGGCTTAGGTAGGGATTTCTTTACAACTTCAGCATAACTGGGCCTAGGATTGGCTATTTGTGATATGGTTATAAACTGCTTACTATATATGTGGTATGTCGGAACCTAGCTTCCAAACTGAGTAAGTATTTGCACCCGTCACAAACTCTGTCACGGCAGAGTCCCTAGTGCAAGTAGGCTAGAAACACATGCTGCCAAAGCAAACTGTTAATCCTTGCTGAAAAGCACAAGTCAGCAATCTGATAAATTGCCACCTACTTAACCTAGTGAATTACCACAACAATGGAGAAGAAGGGCCTTGAATTCAACAGTCATTAACCTATTGAACACTACTTGGCTACTGAGCAGGAATCAATGTCTTTCTGCTCCTTCTCTCACAAGCATCAGAACTGTAGTTCTGATTCCAACATGTTTCTAAAGAATTCAGGTGCAGGCTCTCCAGTGATCATGAGTCTTGCCCCAGAAGTTGCAGGGGTCAGTAGCCTTCTCTTAGTAGGCAAACTAGATGGGCTGTTCAGTAAGTCAACATAATAGAGCATGTAGCTGGGCAATGGTGGAAAACGTAAATGAAGAGATTCCCACAGCAACCTGATCAAGTATGGAAGTTCCACACAGGCCATCAAATGTGAAACTGCTAAAAGCAGGAGAAAAACAGTAGGACGAATCCCACGCCGATTCCTGGGAAGCAGTTTGCAAGTCCTCCTGTGATTGCAATTCTTTCCAAAGTGCTACCATTTGTAAAACTAAGCTGGAAAAGGGAGTTGATGCTGTAGGCTTTGTAGTTTGCACTTAGTGAAAGTGAGGGTAAGTGAAATGTTATCATGGCTTGGGCCTTCCCAATACAATGCAGTATTGCTGACTATGATGAGGATATTAGATAAGATTGGAAAGAACTTCCAAAATCAAATATATACAAGGGGTGGGCGACTCGAGTGTCACTGGCTTTTAGTGCGCAACAGAGACAAGGTGGCCAAGGTGCAGAATGATCCAAAATTGTTAAATCCATGGTATTTAATAATACATGTATTAACTCCTGCTGATTTTTGCTTTTCGTGTTCTGTACATGGAGCTTAGTTAACTTCTATTTTGTTTAATTTTTGTACTTCTTCTTGCTTGATTATGGTATTTAATATTGTGTGTATTAACGTCTGTTGATTTTTGCTTTTTATGTCTGTAAATGGAGCTTTTCTCCTCAGGCCTCCATTGAAAAAGGGCTCATCTTGGCCTAATGGACTTTCCCGGTTAACAAACTGCAAATAAATAAATAAAAAAATAAATAAAATACTCAGACAGAATGTCAAAGCTGGCAGGTCACACAAATTTTACCTTGTCCTATTACCTTAAAAATGATACTTCTCAGCACCTCCCAAATTTCAGATAAAGGTATCTCGTGCAATTTAAGAATGCAAAACAAATGCTTGCTAGTTTGCCATAAGACCTTTCTTTTAAAACTACAGAGGGCAAAAAAGTACAAAACAACACATTTAAAGTAAAATAAACTGCAATGTTGAACAAAAGATGAGAGATAATGTAAACATGCAAACTATAAACCAAAATATGTAGAACAGTCACAGAGCAGCATCAGCTTTTAGGTCTTACAGATTAAACCTTGTCCTGGTCTGGTTACCTAATTTAAAAGTGCTTCTTCTTAGCTCATCTTTCAGTTCAGATAGAGCTACTCCTTTTGTAATGTGAATGTTTATTTGCTAAGTGTCCCTAACCGAGAACTTTATTAAAAAAAAAACAAGAAAAAACTAATTAAAACAACAAACTCAAAGTAATACAAACTGCAGTAAAAGTATACAAACTATAATCCAGGGAATCTGAAACACACACAGAGCAATTGTAGCTGGCAGGTCTCACATATTGCAAATAGCTCTATGTAAGTAGCTTATCTGAGACAGCAACTTCCAGCCTCCTGTACTTAAAGTGTCAAAGATAAATACACTCTACAAACACTCACCTGCACTGATAAATTGTTGACTGGTGGGATTTGAACCCACAACCTCTGAATGCCTTATCAGAAATCCCATGTGCTATCAATTGCGACTCAAAGCCACTGAATGAAATATTCAATCAGATAATAGGAGTTAACATCTTAGCTTTTTCATGACATCAATACAGTAATGCATTTTTCAGCATGGTGCCAGGAAAGCATGAATGTGAAGAAAATTATTTCTGAAGGATTTGTAAGCATGCCAGAAACACAGTGCTCACATCAGTTTGCGTTAGAGGATTTTACTCATGCACTATTGCATTTATTATAAGAATTATTAGGTCATAACACCAGAGACAAACTCCAAACACAACAATCTTTTTTGATGAATGCACATTTTGGCCAAGTGCTACTATCCAACTTTACCATTACATAGCTGGTAGGATATGTCAGCATAAGTTACCAGTTAATGAAATCACTGATTCAGAGCTTCCTGCTACCTGAAGGAAAGAATGCAGGAAGAGTAGGGACAGAAGCAGAACACAGCTACTGTCTGCAGGGATGCAAAGGGCTCTGTACCCTTCAGCTATTTATAGAAGAGTTCCAAGGTTAAGTAAGGGATTCTGAGTTTATGTTCGGACAATGATGCAAACTGCGTAGAGCTCTCGTAGATGTGCAGAGGTGCAGAAGCAACAATTAAATGTATTTATTATGTGATTACAACATGACTAAATGCATTTTGTAAGCTGTAGCATTTGCACTACATTTCCTGCTACTAACAATTCACAATGCAGGGAGGCATGTACAAGTCGTAAGACTTTTCTCTAGTCCCTACCCTCGGCTGACCAGCAGATACACAGCTGCCTTCCTATGGCTTCTCAGTGAAATGCCTGATGAAAGGGAAGGGACACACACATCTAAGATTCTTAATGGTATTACCATCCACCTGGGGCCATCATTAGAGGCCAGAGAGCAGAGCTGGCAGCAGGCAGCATCATACACCTTGGCAGCAAGGCTTTTTAATAAGCCCTATCGCTTCTTCAGTTAGCTAATATCCATATAGGCAGGGTGAATCATAAAGTGGGGTCTGTGAGGACATGCCCACCCAGGCCTTAGGAAAATTGTGCCTCTTTAGTCCACGCACTCCTTTACAATCCCAGCAATCTTCCCCTAGTCCTGGTTTCCATCTGGGCTTTGAGGGATCTACCCAGCTCATACCCTCTTTCCTGAATGGGCAAGCCCATACTTCCTGCCAACCCATTAAGCGCCCAGGACATTAATCAAAGTCAGGTCACTAAGGCCAGAGTCAAGGCTTCATCTCTCTCTGCCACTGAGCTGTCTTTGTAAGACATGTAGCTGTAGTTTTAGTAGGTTACTTCTTCTATTTTTGTATGTAGTTGTTGTGAGCTGACATGCTGTTGCAGGGCTTAGTACATAAAGCAAGACATGAGCTGGCATTGATAATAGAGGACCTGAATGCACATATCAGGACAGACAGAACAAGATATGAAGAGTGCCTGGATCCACATGGGTGGGGCAACAGGAATAAAGGACAGGCCATTCCACATATCTGTCTGGTGAAGGGCTTGATGGTGGGTGTCACATTTTTCAGCAAGACAGGCAGTCACAAGATGACATAAAAGAGTAGTTACATGTAACTCAGGTAGACTTCCTCTAAGTAAGTAAAAGGTGCTGAGGTAGAATCAGGGACATCAAAATCATCCCCAGTGAAACAATCGGCCCACAGCATAAACCACTGGTTGCCACAATCAGCTGCAATCAGTGCCAGAGAAAGCTCTAAAGTTAACAGAGACTAGGCTGAAGATCTGGAACTTGACTGGAGAGAAACGTTTCAAGGAAATGCTCAGGACTCTAGCAACTCAGGAAGATTAGGAAATAGGGGGAGATGAAGAAGAATGACAGTGCCTAAAAACAGCATGTATGAGGACGGGACTATATTTCAGATATGTGGCTAAACTAGGTATGGAAATAAGGTACATAAGGAAAGCTGGTGGTAGATGAAGAAGCCCAGGAAGTGATCACAAGAAAGAAGGAGTGCAAAAAAAGTAATTCAGCAAATGGCACAGAAAACTCTATTAGGCTGCAAGGCACAGGCATAAGGATAAAGGTCAAATAAGGATAAAGAAGGCCAAAGAGAACAGATTACGGTGGTTCAGGAACACGTGCAGAAAAACAGAAGACAATCTGGTGAAGAAGATTTTGGACACAGGAATAAGGCAAGAGGAAATTATGGTGCTCAGCAAAGAGGTGGATGGATTGTGTGAGAGAAGACATGCAACAGTCATGTGGCAGCCCAACACCATGTAGAAAATGGGAAAACTAGGGTTGATGATGATGATTATGTGTTTTGGAGAAGCTTGACACTTCCCTAATGAAATGTGCAGGCAGCCCAGGAAGGAAATACAGTACTACAGCATTAACATGCTCTTAGAATTAGTCATGCCACTTAATATGGTGCACTGAATGAGGAACTGTGAAATTGCTTAGGGTGTACAGCAAGCATGCATCCATGAGATACGTTTGACATGAATCTTGCAGCAAATTCATGATAAATTCAACACAGCACACAACGACACACAAAGTATTGTATAGAGCTCTTCCATTAATACTTTCTTTTATTAAAGTGCTAAGATTTTGCAGCATCTATACCTGTCTATATCATCAACACCTTATTATAAATATGCAGGTGAATGAGGTAACAATCAGCATCTGTCCAGAATGGCTCAGATGTTTCTCAGAAAGTTAAATTGTCATTTAAACCAAAGTCACCATGTGTTTAACATTCACTGCTATTTAAATGTTACTTTCAGTAGTTCATTAGCATTGTCTCCTCATGTATATATTTGTAAATCCTCTGCATATTAATAAAGGTCAACTTAGCAGCCAAAACATAATTATTTTTATATTGCAAATGCATTTCTATCATTGCTTTTGCCACTGTCCATTAACTGTTCAAAATTTGCATTTTAATTGCTTTTGACATTTCTTCTGCATATAAGTATGTGCACTCAAGAGTAAAATAAATATACATACAAGACATTTTGTGTTACCTTAAAGTATTCATTAAATATAGATACTTTTCAAGTCACTGAGAATATAAATTAATACTTGGGGTACAAGTAATCACAAAAGGCACACATTTGGCACTTATTTTTCTTGTTCTATTGCCAGTTCATTTATAGCAATACCAGTGTCACAGATGCTAATTTAAACACTGGCTTGCAATCATCAGTTTTGAGAGAGATAGAAATGAAGCTCAGCACACTGACACACTATGCTTTTCACAGGAAATAAATAAAGTAGAACTGTGACAGGTAGCCTGTGAACTTTGTAAGTAAGCCCTTAATGTTTCAGGCATTTTAGTTTAAAGGGTTAAAACTGTGGCCTGCTAACAAGTCCAGCTCTCTAGTGCAGACTTTGAATTTCTTGGTGTTCATCTGCAAACTGTATGCTCTGGGTTACTCCTGAAAAAGTCATTTGCACCTACAATGCTTCAATGACTTCTGCAGTAGTCTTTCTCTTACAGATTTATTGTTCAGATGAATGCCTCACTCAGCTGTGCTATCCTTGTTTGAGGAGTAGATCAGCAGTCAGACAAAACAGGCAGCGTATTCAGCAGGACCCTAGAATTTCCATGGGAGGTGCACAGATATCAGCCACTGAAGGACAGCACCAGTGAAACCTGTCCTGCTCTGAAACTGGACGTGATGTATACGCTTGACAAAATCTTGAATTGCTTGCCAGATCACTACTTCGTAAATGTTTTGGGTGGACATAAATAAATAAATAAACAAAAATAATGTGTATATATATATATATATATATATATATATATATATATATATATATATATGCATTTAATTAACTAATTTTGTTTAAAGATGGCTTTCAAAGCAGCTGCTGCCCTATTGCAATGAGGCTTAACCACTCCTTCCAGTGACTTACAGTAATTAATTCCATCTATGCATTCACCATCCATTTTTTAAATCATGTGACATAATGTAGATTGCAATAATAGCAAGATGAACAGGGAAGAGCAAAGTTTATGATCACCAGTAAGAGTCCTGCAGCTCATCCTGTTGTATCTCCACATTTTCCAATGAAAGTTTAGAGAGCTATTCTCTCCAGTGTGTCCTGGGTCTGCCCTCGGAGCTTTTCTCAGTAGGTCACACCCTGTATGCACATATCACCTTGTCTGATTCCTTTCAATCCAACGGAGCAATGGATCTACCCCCAATATCCTTGTGCATTGTTAAGCTTCTCATTGTATCACAGACAGAGAGATTGCCAAGTGGCTCTACTCTAAGATCCTCCTCTTTTGTGAAGTTCCTCAACCTATCACAGAAAGAGAGAGAGAGACAGAGAGAGAGAGAGAGAGAGAGAGGCAGAGACAGAGAGAGATCCAGCTTTGTGAAGGAGCAGGCACATTCTGAGATTTCCACAGTATCTGTGGGTCTACCACGTGATACAAACAAAGTTAGAGTCATGGTTTCATGTACAACAGTGTAATATGGGCCTTAGCCGGTAGCTTCCATTGTCCATTTGTGCATGACTCCCACGAGGTGGCACAAGTCTGACAACAGTACTAGTGTCCCAGACTCTTATATTCTGTTCTGCCACACTTCTTGTGTCATTTCCCATAATTTGTGCATCTCTAGAAGAACACTTTTCTCCTTCTGATATCATGTTGCTTGCTTTTTCCTTTTCTGTCTACCTGCTTTGTGTGATTCCTTCCCATGTGAGCCCATTGTGCCTGTTTTGCTTCTGTCTGAATGTATATTCACTAATTCACTCCCCTAAATACTGCACCTATAATGTATCTTATTCTTTTGTGACATTCACTCCATGTATGCCTTACAAAGATCCTATATCCAATAAAAAAATAAAAGAATGTCCATGGCCAGTAGTTACACCATAAGTTCCACACAGCAGGCAAATCCTGGTAGTTGATTGCTGTAAAATCTTTATTCATGTAATCCACAAAACAAGGTTAAGTGCTTTCTTCCCCTGTAAACCACTTTGGGACATCATCAGACTGAAATGAAACATTCCCCAACCTTGGACTCAACTCATGTATACTTTCAAAAAAAATAAATAAATCAATAACTCAATTAACCAATTAATTAAAAAGTCAAGTGTCTTTAATAAAACATTTTGGAATATTTTAAAGACATTTTAAAAATGTATGAAAGCACATTAGACATCATACATATGAAACCACAGTAAAAAAATACAAATCAGCTCACTATGATGTTTTCTGAAACAGACAAGTATCAAACTACATCCAGGAATGAGGTCAATCTAGCACATAGAAAAATTCAGTTATTCCTGGAGGATTCCTTATTACAAAGGGTCATATCAGAGGACTTATACAACTTTCTGACCACTGAGTACCCACTAGATCCAACAGCCTTTGGCATACCCAAAGTGCACAAATGTATTGAGCAACCTCCATTTAGGATTATCATTTTGGCTAGGAATAGTTCCACATACACTTGTGTACTTTTGAGGATAGAATTTTAAAAAATATTGTTGACACAATTAATTACTTACTTAAAGAGTCGTGGGACTTTCTGTCCAAAATTAAAAGTGAATGGTACAATGACAAAGTTATTTTTTCTACCATAGATATTGTTGACTTATTCACTTTATTTCCCCACAAAGAGGGCTTGGAATTTTTCCATGAAGCCATCAGGGAGCTTTCTCCCTTTTCTGACACAATGGCCAATTTTCTTATGGCTGTAATGGAGTATGTGTTAACTAGTAATTTTTTCACGTTTGAAGGCGAGTTCTATGGGCAAATACAGGGGGTAGCTATTGGTGCTACATGTGCCCCCATATATGCCAACATGGTGCTTTATTCGTGGGAAAAGAAATACATTTTTACTAGAATTTACAAACCTTTTTGGTTTACATACCATTGTTTTTTGGACGATGTATTTATTTTATAGAAGAACAACTCGGTCGACTTAAAAGAATTTATGGATTACATCAACCACATACTCAAAGGACATGATAGACTACTTGGATGTTACCATCCTTAAGGATTTTACAAACCAAAGGTTTGTCTCAAAAATTTTCAGGAAGGAAACTTTTTCCAACAGCTATTTGGAGTTCCAAAGTTGTCACCCGACCCATACAAAATGAAATATATACAAGGGTCAGTTGGTTAGGGCAGGAAAGATGTGCTCTACCAAGGAGATTTTTTTGGAAGAACTAATTAACATCAAGTTTTTGTTTAGGGTGAGAGGTTACCCCCAGACCACTCTTGAAAAAACAGCAGAAGAAATGAAGGAAGGTTGGGGAACCAAATACAAACCTTTGTTAGGCAGTGGTGAATTGATCCAAACCCCCCCGAATAGTTTCACAAGAAAGGCGGTTTATAACACAAGTATGGTTATTCCTTTCGGGGTTTGTGAAAAAACACTTAGGGACATTATTTATATGAAGCGGATTATATTCAAGGGGAACCTTGACATTTTTTGACTCTTAGGTCAGTCACCAAACTTTATCTTCAAAGCAGCTAAAAATTTAAAAAATTTAATGGAGCACGTTGTATTACCTAGATCTTTACACATTAAACGAACCACTAGATGTGGACACTGCAATCAATGCCCCTTTGTTTTGGATAAGGACATTGCATACCCCAAAGGTTACAACAGAGGAATTTGTCTACAAAAAGGCAATTGTAACACCAGAGGTGTAATATATATTCCCATATGCCAAACATGTGGAAATGTTTATGTGGGCAAAACAACCAGTAACCTCAAGACTCGGATTTATGAGCACTTATATGTCATCAGTAAGAACAACACTAACAACGCCCTTTATAGGCACACTTTAGATTGCCCGGGAGACATGACCTTTAAAATTGGGATTTTGGAAGTTGTGCCACACAACATTAGAGGTGGATGGTGAGAAGTACAAGTTGATTTGAGAGAATTTTACTGGATTATTAAATTAAATGCCTTGGAAGTACCCGGTTTAAATGATTTAATTTCCCTGGTACCCATTTTAAGGAAAAAGACTAACTTTCTGAATTCATACAACATTCAATTTTTATAACATCCAGTTATCTTTTATTGTATTTTTTTACTGTGGTTTTATGTGTATGATGTCTAAGGTGCTTTCATACATTTTTTAAATGTCTTTAAAATGTTCCAAAATGTTTTATTAGAGACAATTGACTTTTTAATTAATTGGTTAATTGATTTATTGACTTACTGTTTTTTGAAAGTATAAATGAGTTGATTCGAAGGTATGGGAATGTTTCATTTGGTTCTGATGATGTCCCCGAAGTGTTATACAGGGGAAGAAAGTGCTTAACTTTGTTTTGTAGATTACATAAATAAAGATTTTACAGCATTCAACTACCAGGATTTGCCTGCTGTGTGGAGCTTATGGTGTAACTACTGGCCATGGACATTCTTTTATTGGTAACCTGTTTGATGTCCTTTACAAATGGATTTCTTTGAATTATTAAAGATCCTACATCCTTAAAAAGAAAATAAAAATGCTCATTCTCTGCACAATGTAATCCAAAGCCTTATATCCTCTACTCACGTGCTACACATTTACTCCATGTTTTCATTTCCTCTGCTTCCCATCGAATGTGTTCTGTCCATCAGTACTAGATCTGCTTGGGGGAAGACAGGGAGCTCTAGTTCTGTAACACTTGAGTAATATGAACATGCATGCCAGCTACCTACAATCATTATTCATATGAATGCATGCATAAAACAGTGGTAGTTAAGGTGTAATCATATCATGCACAGGGACTCCTTTGTGTCCATAAAGGATCAGGTTACTGTTTTGGCAGTGTGGTTAACACACTTTATACCAAACAAGCAGTATCTACATGCAGTGTGTGCAGTATCTCAAGAATGCACACCTTTTGGGCACAAACAGCATTCATGGTAGAGTGCTGTGACATGCACATAACTGTCTTACTAACAATGCACTGATTTTTGCCATTCTAACCACACAAGAATGAACTGTATGTGTGCAGTGCATATGAAAAACAATCCTATTGACAAGACAGTGGCCATGTTCACATGTTTGCACAGCAGGCATGATGAAACGTGTGTGCGCGTGCACATACACATTGTCTCTGCGAGTGACAGAGAGGCACAGAAACAGAAAGAGAGAGTGAGAGACAATAGTCTGCATACTAACAGCTAAATAGTCTGACATACAACACAGCATGCAGAGGCTGTGATATTCCCAATATGTTTTGTCTTCAAAGAAGAACACACATTCTCACTGTGATCGGATTCAGAGCATTGCATTGATAATGTAGTATATTTCAAGACAGTTTGTATGTGCAGCATCATGGCAACAAGAGCTCATCTATGGGACATCACAAATGTCACCAGTTACAGATTAGATGATAAACGTGTTCCATTTCTATGCATCATCTGGATTTTATCACATCTTGGTATGCATAAATTGCTTATTCACACTAGTTATAATATATTGTTTGGTACATTGCTATGTACATGTCCGTTTGCATGTGTGTTGTACTTTCATGAGCCTATTGAACATGAACAGTCTGCTGCAGAAGTCATGTGGCATGGCTTATATGTATCTAAGAATCATGCTGTGTCTGTGCACATCATCAGCCAAAGTATGTGTGTGTGTGTATGTGTACGGCAACGTGCTTCCAGATGTACTTCAACACCAACTGCATGACAGGTATAACATATGGCCATGTGGCCAGTGTTCAGCACTCACTATACCTGTCTTTGCCTTTTGCATTTTAGAAGTATGTCTGAACATATGATTATTGTGGATATTCTTAATAACCAAATTAACAGTATCTTGAAGAGGAACACTGCAAACATGCCCAATCCACATTGTATTAGGTGCACCTGCATCTTTCTGTGAGTCTTCAGTCCAGCTTTGAGCCCTACAATTGTTATTAAAATCACAAACGTAATAAAGAAATTAAATACATTTGTTTGATTTATCCATACTCATCGCAGTCTGTTGCTTATATCCACATAACTTTTTCTCGGTTCTCCTACCTGCCCGTTGCTCCCTTCTGCCTACTTCACCATACCATATCCTAGTCGTCCTTTAATATTGTCACTCAGCTTCCATTACCTTTGCTCACAGCTACTCACTTTAGTCACTGTCTCTTCTTTTCTTCCTTGACATTACTGATAGTAGAAATCCTATGACAGCTCATTCATTAAACAGTTATATAATGCATATAAAAATACTTCAAATAATATGCCTAAAATCATTATAAGACAAAAATACACTCGCATTCATGTTCAACAAATCTTGCTCACATATGATGATAATGTTAATATGAAATCAAACAAAAACAAAGCGAGTAGTTTAAACACACTTACCAAATAAAACAATACAATACGTATAGAAATCTATACTATTTAAATAAAAACTGATTATAAAATATACGGTATATGAAGTATATTTGAAGTTTACTTCATATACTTTATATTTTTTTATATATTTTTATAATTGGGCAGCTAGTTATGTCATTGTTAGAGTAGCTTTCATTGGACTTTAGAAGTTTAAATGTATTCAATTAGATTGGTTTGATTAGGTCTGATGAAGCGTTTTGTGTACTGTGAAAGTGCTTAAATGTTACGTTTTTATATTTGTTTTATTCTGGTATCTTTTATTAAAGTGTTATTATACAGCCATGGTGGTCACAAACTCTGTTTTGGATATGCATGTTTTGTGTGGTTACTACGATCTTTATTCAACAGTTTGACTGTTTTACCCTTCTAGAGCTTCAACAGACCCTGTTCTGAAAGATCTATTACATATTTGCAAGTCCAATGTTATCACAAACACCCACTCAAGGGATCTCAATCTCTTTGCAAAACAAACAGAACATGTTGAAGGGACAGGTTTGTATCACAGGGAATTCCACTTCTAGGGAGCCATGTTCAACTACATAAAAAGCAATTGAAATGTAATGTGGACAAATGGATTGATAACTGCAAATTCACTCCTGCTTTAGCAGTCATGTTCCTCATGAATAGGGGAACCATGCAAATGTCCCAACACATCCCTGTTTGGCCCATCTTTGGCTTATTTATATGCAAAATTTAAGGGCTAAAAACTACCATGGGAATGTAAAATTAGGCTTCTGAAGATCCTCTCAGATTAACAGACTAGTACATACCTATGACCTATGAGCCTATAGGGTTAAAACTGAATAGCAAGCAGAAGTGATGTCTTTTGGCTTTTCCTGGTTAGGGGTCACCACAGCAGATCACCAGTCCACATGTTGATTGACAGTCATGTTTTTACAGTGTCGAGTTGGCAGCCCGGTGCCCAACCTTTACAGAAGGCACAACACGCATACACACATGACCTACCTGTATGTCTTTAAAACTCACTCAGCTGCAGGGAGGTCATGCAGACTCTGCACAGAAGGCACTCCAGCCAAGAATCAAACCGGAGAACCTCTTGCTGTGAGCCGATAATGCTAACCGCTGCACCACAGAGGCCACACCACCACAGTGGCCACACTAAATCTGAATAGCAAGCATACCTCTCAGTCTTTTGGCACAAGAAATCTGGACAAAGCCTAAAATATTGGGGGAAAAAAGACCTAAAATAGGGAAAGATTTTAAATATTGCTCACACAAACTTAGAATGTTGCTAGAATAACAGGATTTGTGTTAGTGTGCATTTTCTTATGGATACAAATTCTGAAAGTCAAACATATGTCATTATTTAGTGACTTCAATCCTCAGTGATTTACCAGAAAATCACACATTTTATGGGGATCATACCAAAAATATCAGGCAAAAATATGGATGTTCTGTGAAAATCTAGACAGCTAAGAGGTATGACAGCAAGGGGAGGAAGGTAATGAGTCTGCCTGGGGCTATGACTGTAAGAGAAGAAAACAAGAACATTTGTGCAGGCTAGAAAGACATATGCCATTCACTAACTGGGATCTGTAATCTAACCAAGACAATGATCTGAGCAGAGCAGAAAAATCCTAAGAAAATGCAGAAGAGCTTTAGGCTGGTACCACAACCTGCAACATTCTAAGATATATCTGCCCATGGCAATGGTGAGACTAAGGTGCTGTGTAACCAGAGATTCAACAAATGATTGGAAAAAATCAGTGCAGAGATATCTAGTATAGAGTTGAAACATTAGCCAGCAGAAATGAGCTCTCATCTTTCTTACAAATAATATTAGTGAATTACTGAGGCCCTAGCAACAACTGAGGACAAAAACAACAAAGGCAGCTAATGCAGTGAAAATACATACCAATAAAAAAAGAAAAATGACAAGCACAAGCACATTAAAACAGTAAAAGAAATAATCGCTAACAGTGAATGGGACAGTACTAATGGTGAGTTGCCTCAACAAGCTACGGACCACAAGGCAGTGTGGAATATGTCTGACATTGGGAAAAAGCAAGGTAAAATGTAGTTGGAGGTCAAGCAGATAAATGATTCCTTGATATCATGTATCTCCAAAATAGAAGAGGTTACAATTAGTGCTCACGATACAGTCGGGTAAGTTAGAAATTTGAAGGATAACGTAGCAACACTGACTAACAGGATCACTGAAATGGAGGCGCTAAATGAACAGATGCAGGACAAGTTACGGGAATTAGAAAGATATGAGAAAATCTGAGAATAGTAAATGCCCCTGAAAGGGCAAAAGTCAAAGACTGTACCTCATTTGTGGCTGAACAGTTTAGTAAATGGACAGGGTTATGTTGAGAAGACATACTGACTGACACAGTGCATCGAATTTACTCCACTCAAACAGCAAGGAAGAGAGTCCCTCACCAGATTATAGCCAGGATTATAACCCACAAACTATAGGATCAGCTCTTAAGCTTACTGTGGATGAAAGGGACAATAGCAAAATATGGGGAACAGTGGATTTTCATTCAACAAGATTATTTTATTCATTAAAAACTAGACAACAGAGAGGGAAATCCGTCCCCTATTTTAAGTTATGCAGGCAATTGAACTTAAGATTCCATATTCTTTACCATGCAATCTTTAAGGGGTAATTTTCCTCTGGTGTCAAGATCCAGAAAATGTAGAGTTGAAGTTAGAAAAATACAAGCAAAGGGTCCAAAAGGATGGTGGCAGCAAACAGAGTAAAAAACGGTTAAATGAGTGATTGGAAGATAGTACAGGGTGGCCTATTAAACTGTTCCTTATGTTAAGAAAAGTTGAAGGAAAGACAACAACAAGTGCAGCAACACTCAAGAAAATAAGGGAAAACTTGTCAAACAATGATGTGACATGGGAACTGGTTGTTAATTTGGAAAATTAATAAATTCATAGGATCATAGGAGATTACTAGACTAACGGCCTTAGAGCCATTTTAAGCATAGCCATTCATGCCACAGTTTTCCCAAATATCAATGCCCAAGGACTAGAATGACTTCAGTATATGCTTGTGCCTTAGGGCATCTATACATTGCCCCTGTCCATAAGGCACAGAGAAGGGGTAATCTCTGAGACACCTGCCCCTCCAACATGTTTTATTTATGCCACAGACAAGGCGTAGATACATTGATTGGGTGATAATAGGGCTGCTTGTTTTATGAATGTGTAGCAGATCCATCAAGGCTGGTTTGGTAAATGCCTTGTAGGTTAGACATAGATTGGCCCTCAGCAGTATGTAGGAAACCAAGTACAGAGACAGGGCTTTGAGGTGGTCCACACAGAAGGTGTTATTTATACTCTGTATTCTTTTAGTAAGAAATGTCTGTGGGTGCCCCAGCTGTTGCAAATGCACCGTATTGGTTTAAGGAGGGCTGAGTATAGTGGAAATAAGATCTTCTTAGCTCTGGATGCCATGCCCTTGCTTATAAGTTGTGCCACACATAAAGATTTTCTCAATACCTAGACACATGATAATCAAAGCTCATGTTACTGTCATCCTGAGCTGCTAAGTCCCTTACCACTGGGTCTACCCTTAGGGGAGTGCTATCAATGTTGTAATTTGCAGGGGTGGTCATCTTCCTGAAGGGTATAATTATGCATTTTTCTATTGAGTTTTAAGCCCTGGCTTTGGCACCAGTTATTTGTGTCAGACTCCCCCTGCTGCATATCAACATCTTTGGAAGATGATTGGGGTATGACTGCACCCAGACTGCAGTCTTCAGAAAATATGATCAGCCAAAAGCCCTCTAGATTTGCACTAATGTCAGAGAAGTATACTCTGAACAGGAGAGATCCCAGTACCGAACATTATGGGACACCAGTAGTAACATGCATTTTGATGGAGGGTGTTCCCCCACCCTAACTTTGTGTGTCATATCTGTGAGCTATTTAGCTATCTATTGTGTGACAGAGGGATTTATGCCTACATTTATGAGTTTGTCTATAATACCTGAGTGAGGTACTGTGTCAAATGCCATTGCTAGGTTGAGGAAGGCAGTTAGCATCTTTTTGCCCTCACCCACGGCTATAGTGGCCTTCCAGAAAAAGTACACCAGGTTAAGTAAGCATGACATATCCCTGATCAAACAAGACTGGGATGGGTCCATTGTTTCGTGATGATGTGAGGTATTGCCAGCTATGCTAGGAGAAGTAGGACAGTGGATATGTAACATGTGCCAGCACAGCTAGCTGGAATTTTATAAAGAATTATATGTCATTTGTTTATCGAACTGATTTGTACAGATACTTGTGCTTAAAAATGTATTTGCAAAGTTGCTTGTGTTAAAAATGTATCAACAGTGTGCCCTGCTGGACAGAAAAAGAAATATACATGCATTATTGTAACTGTTTAAATGTATACGTTTTAACACAGAATACTGGAAGAGAAGAGGTTAATCTCAAACAGTAAAAATAGTAAGTAATAAAATTACCAAGCCTAGGCCATAAATATGTTATCTCACAGTATTGAATGAAGCCAGAGACGCAATGTCTGTAAGAAGTATGGTTTATTAGCTTCTGTAGAAAGAATGGAAGTGTTTTATGGTTTTATAACTTCTAGGTGCTTCAGCAGATCTTAGCAAGGCTCTCTGTGTGTGTATTATTGACACACAGGTGCTAAATCCTGGCAGCTTCTAGCAATGGGGGGTTGCATGGAACCAGAAGTCAGATGACCAGATGTATGTGATGTCATTCTGGAATCCATCACTAAAATAATATTTAATACTTGGTGAGACTAAAGTCTCAGGGCAGTCTGTTTTTGGAAACTGACATTGAAGGATCACTCACCTATTTCATCTTGCCTTGCTCTAATAAGTGACCAGGGAATAGTAACTCTTGAGATCAGTCAGGAAAAAAATAATGTGATTAGTTAAGTATTGCTTTTCTATAACTGTGTGAACCTGTCCACCTGTGTTATATTTTTAATATTTCCTGTGATTGAAACTCTGATGTTTATTCTAAATAGATATTTGGTATGTTCATGTTCTTTTATTGTTTATTATTAATATATATTTAAACTTTTCATTGTGTCTGGTCCTTAGAGAATATTTTAACCTTTGAGAGTACTCATATCTGTTTGGTGACTCTGTGTTGGTCAAACTATCATTCGTATTAATATCAATTTCACCCAGTATAATTGGGCACCCTTGTAAGAGCCTTAGAACAGCTGGCTTGGGAGTGTCTGGGGCAATAACTACCTTATAGACTGGGCAGAAGGGTGCACATCTAGTAAACCTGTGCCAGCTACTTGGGGCAGGGACACAAAGCACTGGTTTTACAGAGATAGTGGTAGAACAATGGCTTGAACACTCAGCTGAGGACTTAATTCTGCAGCTGTGCCAGTCGGGAGCTTTAATGGGGACCTGGGGAGAGACAAAGAGAGAAACCCAGACCCCAGGATGAGTGTGTTCCCTGTGTGCTTTTAAGGGAAATTGTGCTTGATGCAGACAGCTGCATCTGGAAATACTGTGTATCCATTTTTGTTCCAAGTGAACATTCCTCTCCAGTGTCAGTAGTGAGGATTCAGGCTCCTTGATTACCGGCCCAGAATAGGGACATTGCATGTTTGAAGATTTTTTTATGTCATTTATCAGGTCCATGATAATTCTTTCCATTGTCTTGCATATCAGACAAGGCAGACTTATAGGTCTGTAGTTCCCTGGGTCTGTTGATGGCCCCGTGCCTTTGTGTAGAGAGATTGCTGCAGTCCTTCATTCCCTGGGAATGAAGACTGTCTGGAGGCCGTGGTAGACTAGAGATTCTAGTGGGCCTAACAGGTCATGTTTGAAGTTACGTAGGAGGCATGCTGAGCAATTATCAGGACCCACTGATGCAGTGTTTTTAGTTTTGGGAAGTGCAGAGAGGAACTGTTATTAAGTGATAGTTGGGGAAGAGATGGTGTAGGGCATTTCCTGTGGAGTAACTGGGGTAATTGGGGTGTGAAATTGGCACTAAATGTATCAGCCAGCAAATTTGCTTTACCCTCTTGTTTGGTATAGGGAGCTCCATTTGCTATTAGTTCAGCACGCTGTTGGGTGATCTCCTTAAAGTTGCATACATAGCTAAAAAATGCATTATGGTTATCCTTAGTCTGGGAGGCTATTTTTTCCTCAAAGTTGGTTTTGCTGGACTTGATTAGTCCCATTATTTATTTGTTGAAACTAATAAAGAAGTTTTTTTTGTCTGTTGGGCATATCCCTTCCTATGTTTGGATAGAATATTCTTTCTTTTGTAGTACAACCTATTTCTACTGGGGGGTCACCAAGGGGGCTTGTTTTTGGAGTTTGTCCTACATCTATTTTGGTTTGGTACTGCTGTTTCTATGCAGTTATTTACATGCTTGTACAAGGTTTCTTTAAACACTTCTGCATAGACCATACTGTTCTCTGACTTCGGGGGGGGGGGGGGTGCACAGAATTGCATTTAATGGGAGATAGCTAGTCTTGAAAATGTTCTTAAAGGTTCTGGTGTGTGATGGGAGTTTGGGCTTTATATTTATTTCAAAGGTGACTGCTATGTGATCTGATCTGACCAGTGAGAACATTTCACTAGGGGTGTGCAACCTTTTCTCATATCTGTGAGTATCAGATCCAGGATATTTGCACCCCTTGTAGGTGTGCAGACTAACTGTTCCACTGTGTTTGCATTGACAAAATCCAGGAATCTTTGAGCCTACATGCTAGTGGTTGTATATGTATCCCAGACAGCTGAAATCATCCATATGGTGCCTGGCTGAATGGTGAGTGACTACAGTGCATTCAGGTACATGGTATGGTTATCCTAGGTCACAGATGGGGATCTACAGCTAGTAAGGATATGCAATGGGACTTTACCTAAGGTTAATTGGGCAAGGAATAGCTCAGGTGTGTCATGTTGTTTGAACCAATCTTGAGGTGTGCTTACCTTTTATGTAGATTGATACACCTCCATGTCTTGTCCATTCACATGCGGCACCTGGTCTAAATGTGTGGAAGGCATTATAGCCTTACACTGCCAGGGTGCCTCCCACGGCTTTAAACCATGTCTCAGTAACTGCACAGATCTCAAGACTCTCAAGAGTGGGGTGCATTTCCAGGGATTGGAGTTTTTGTTGAGATTCATAGCATTCAGCAGTAGCACCATTAGTTTATCTTGAGCAGAATTTACATGACTTTTTAGTAGCTAGTGAAAAATACTGACTAAATCCTAGTTAATATAATGATAGTACCTGACTGAACTTCTGAATTTTTGTCTTTATTTTAAGAGACATAAGTAATATTGCTAATTTAAATATGAGTGGACAGTAAACAGACAATAGTGGACTGAAATGTGAAGCTCTGTTATGCTTAAATGTAATGCCTGATGGAGGTAATAAACTGTGATATAACATATACGATTATCAGAGTTAAAAAGATATGATTAGACAAAAAAACTAGACACATATTGGGGAAAACATTTAAAAATAAGAATAAAACAACACCACCAAAGCGATTAACTTCCCTGCAGTTCGTAGCACAAGTAACAAAAAATAAAATAACCACATGCAGGAGAAGACAAAAGCTGATGTTTCCAAACTCTTCCGTTTTCACTCCAACACAACTGAAACTCCAGTTAAAGAATTAGTCCTTTATTTAATTGCTAGCACAGTAAGCGCTTTCACCTTCTTGGCTTTATCAAACTACAAAGTGCCATTAAAACAGAGAGTATATGTATATGTAATTCTTTAACTGGAGTTTCAGTTGTGTTGGTTTTCGCCACCCCATTGATTAATTAACTGATCCTCTGTCAAGAAGAGCCAATGAAGTGATCCCAGGGGTGTATTTTCTGTTACCCATCCACTCGTCAAGGTTTCTCTTGAAGAATGTTAGTGAGGGGCTTTGCCTAATGTAGTTTGGAATTTTGTTCCAAAACATAGGGACTCTCTGTGACAGGAATCTATCCCTCCAGCATGTTCTATTTATTGTTGTGGTGAGGTTTACCTCACTGGAGCATGTGGCTCGCAGTGACTTGGATTTCTTTAGGTGGAGCATGTCCATCAATTCTGAGTTGGACATGGCTTTGTAAGTCAGGCAGAGCTCACCTCTGAGTAAGCGATATGCCAATGAGTACAGTCAAAGTTTTTTCAGTCGGGTTGCATAGGACATATGTTGGAGGCCAGTAATCTTCTTGGTGAGGTACTTTTGTGATCTCTCCAGCTGTTGGAAGTGTCTTGTGAGGTAAATCCCAAATGGGGCATTGCACTCTATGATGGATCTGATGAGTGATGAGTAGAGAGGCACTATAACCGCTTTATTTCTAGATGCAAACCTTTTAGTAATTAGATGGGCCACATAGAAGGATTTCCTAACTAATTTGGCAATATGATTGTCAAAGGAGAGATTATTATCTACCTGGGTCCCCAGATTTCTTATTACCTCTTCTGTATTAAGGGGGCTGCCACCTATGTGGTAATTCGTGGGTGTTTTGTTTTTCCAAAACGAGATGACTATGCATTTTTTGGCATTTAACTTGAGGCCATGACTTTGACACCAGGTGTCCGTCTCAGTTAGGCCCTTTTGGAGGATGTCCGTGTCAGCTGGAGAGTCAATTATGGCTCCCAGTTTGCAGTCATCGGCGAACGTGGTTAGCCATAGTCCTCCTGTGTTTGCCTGTACTTCTGAGAAGTATATGCTGAACAGTAGGGGTCCCAGGACCGAGCCTTGTGGGACACCACTTGTGACTGGTTTAGAGTCGGACCTGGAGCCCGCTATTCTTCCGTGTGAGTTCTATTTGTAAGCCAGTTGGCAACCTATCTTGTGATGTAGGGGTTTATGTTCAGGCTGGTGAGTTTTTCTGTAATACCCGAGTGGGGAATGGTGTCAAAAGCCTTGGTGAGGTCAAGGTAGGTTGCGTGAACAACCTTTCCGTCATCTATGGCCTTGTTGACTGTCTCAAAGAAGTCAACTAGGTTTAGTAGGCAAGATCTGCCCTTAACAAAGCCGAACTGGGTTGGGTCAAGTGTTTAGAGGTTCCCAATGTCTTTGTTAATGAGTTCCATGATGATGCGCTTCACAGCCTTGCAGACCAGGCTAGTCAGGCTTATGGGGCAATAGTTACCAGGGTCAGTTCTGGCCCCACCTTTGTGGAGTGAAATAACCATTGCTGTGCACCATTCTATGGGCACGTAGCCTGTGGAGAGGCTGAGGTTGAACAGCGTGTTTAGGTGGGGAGTTAGTTTGTTCTGTAGTTCATGCAAGATACAGCCTGGGACACCATCTGGCCCGATTGATGCTGTGTTTTTGGCTTTTAAAAGGGCTATTTTCACCTGTGCGTCTGTGATTTCCGGGACACTACACTTTTCTGGTATTGTTGTGGGCCCTTTTGGGGGTAAGAGGGGGTAAAATTTGCACTGAATCTATCTGCCAGGATGTTGGCAATATCAGTAGGTTCAGTATATTTTGTGCCATTCTGCACTAGTTCAGTGCATATCTGCGAGTTACCACTTAGATTCTTAACATAGCTAAAGAAGGCTTTGTGGTTATCTTTTGAATCCTTGGCTATTTTTCTTTCGAAGTTAGCCTTGGATGATTTTTATGAGGGATCTTAGTTTCTTACTGATACTGATCAGGGATGTCTTTCCTTCTTGGGATTTGCTTTTTTTTCTGAACTAGTTTCCTCCTTCTATTGTGTAGCCTATTTATGGCAGGGGTCCACCAGACTGGTTTCCTTCTCTTAGAGGAGTGAGTCTTGGTTTTGCTAGGGATGGCACAATCCATGCATCCTTGTAGGTGCTCAAAGAGTGCATTTGTAAAGGATTCTGCATCTCAAGTTGAGGCGATAAAAGGTTGAGTATACAATAATGAAAATAAGGGATCCTAGATATGGAGAACCAGTGAAAGAACCAGAGAGCCTGGGGAAGGGGGTTAAACAGTACTTTGAACAGCTGTATGCAGTACACCAAGATGCAGAGGATTGGGAGGAAGAACACAAACAATTAATAGAATGATTACATTTAAGAACATTATCACAAGTGGATATAGAAAAATTAAATCAGCAAATTACAATACAAGAAATCCAAGAACATATTAAGAAAATGAAAAGTAGCAAATCACCAGTAGGGAATGGGCTGTCAACAGAGATATGGACTGAAGGGGGAGAGGAATTAAATCAGATATTCTTTAAATATGGGTAAAAAGAGTAATTCCACTCACATAGAAATCGGCAGCATTACTATTTATTTTCTACTGAAATATGGGAAGATCCATTTAACCCAGGATCATACAGACCAATTATGGTATTAAATCATGATTATAAATTATGTGAAGCTATATTAGCAACAAGGATTGCATAGATACTACCAAAAATTAACTGTGATGATCAATGTGGTTTTGTAAAAGGCAAGCAAACTTTTAACAACATACAACTAGTTAATATAATACATCTAAAAGCAGAGGGAATGAGAAAACCCTTGATGATGATGGGGCTAGATGAAGAATAAGCATTTGATAGGGTACATTAGAATTATTTATGGGCAGTTCACACAGATGTAATGACAGAATTACTACAATAACTATACAAAAATGTTAAACCAAGTGTAAAAATGAATGGAAAATTTATGGAACATTTCTCCATGAACAGAAGCACCAAACAAAGCTGTTCCTCATCTCTGCTGCTTTTCATACTATATCTAGAGGCACTAGCCCCAAACTTATGGCATTCAGAAATTAAAGGATGGCAAGGGAAGACCAAAAAAAATAAGTAAATAAAAATAAATCAGTTGTTGTTGTATCTTTGGCTTTTCCCGGTTAGGGGTCGCCACAGCAGAACTCCGGTCTGCTAATGATTGGCAGGAGATTTTTACGTACCGAGTTGCCAGCCCTGACGCACAGCCTTCAATGAAGGTATGCCATTCAAGCATGTCGCCACACAGAAGACGCTTTAGCTGAGAATTGAACAGGACAACGTCTTGCTGGGAGGCGACAATGCTACCGCAGCACCGCCACCGCAGTCTAAATACATAAATCAGTAATGTTTGCAAATTATGTGATGGTATTTTTTTCAGATCCAGATAATGACACAACAAAACTGATCAAAATGTTGCAGTGCTTTAGTAGAACAGCAGGTTATAAAATTAATGAAGATAAGACAAAAACAATATATGTGCATTGATTTCTATCAGCTCAATTAATTCAAAGATTCCCAAGCTCTGTAGGCATTATAACATTGAAATACTTAGCAGTCTGGATTATGAAAACAGCACAGCTTTCCCCTATAGAGTTACATAAAGAGATGAAGGAAAAGATAAAACAAATGATAAAACTCTGGGAGACAGTAAAGGTGGATCTACATCAGAGGATGCAGGACATTCAAATGTTCATGGCATCATAAATCCTATACTTAGGGCAAGCATTTCTATTCCAACCTAGACAAGAACATTAGAAACAAATTAGAAAAGATGTATCGAAGCATATGGGAAGGCAGACAACTCAAGGGTGACCAGGGAAATAATGAGAAGTTGAATAAAAGAGGGAATGAGAGCACCAAATTTGGAGGAATATTTCAATGTGACCCAATTAAAGTTGATATATCGTATGCAAGACTCAAATTATTACTGTAATTGGAAGGAGATGTTATTAAATTCGTAAAGCAATAGTTTGAAAGAATGGAAAATAGGAAAGTTGTCAAAATTAAATGTAAATACAAAGCAAAACTACACTTAACTGCACTGCTAAATAACCTTGGAAAAAATTAATGAGGGGAGAACAAGCTATATGGAATTTTGAGTTGAAACCACTATGAATGGTAAAACCAGATTTTCAAATGGACATAGGTAAAAGAAGATGGATAGCTGCACATCTACAGTGTAATGATGGTCTATATCTGTCCATAACAGGAGACATTACCATAAATCCCCAAATTATGTAGAATTTAATGTTCTATTCAGGACCATTTGAGCTAGACATTGGAAAATGCAGAGAAAATTATATAAGTGGTACACACACAAACACATGCACGTCACACACACCCACACACAAGCAACTTGAATGAAGGGATCTATAGCATAATGATTAAGGTATTTACCTCACAGACATAAGGTGCAGGGTTTGATTTAAACCACTGAAGAGAAACTGGGTAGGATTAAAATAGTCTATAAGGGCAGCTAGCCTAGTATTTACCTATTAATCTGTGAAACTGCTGCAGTGGTGTTTTGCGCTCTCTTCTGCTTGGTATTGTGACCTCAGATTTGGTTATTTATTCATAGGAAGTGTAGTGAGCTCACTGTCCTACAACAAGGGGAAGGTCAGGTGAACTTCTACTTCTTATTTTTTTATTTATTTAAAATTTAACTGGGATGGTGGGTTCACACATGACTGTTTTCAACCACTGCTTGAGGCATAAGGCAACACAACAGATATGATAGTTACATTAATATAGAAAAAACAGTACTTTCAAATCTTCTATGCAGTAAAGAAAAATGCTTACAATTGCAATTGTCAATAGTAACATAATAAAAAAGGTATACCGAAGCATAGAGCAGGGAATAAACATATAGCAAAGAAGACGTACTAACAAAGTTGTGGTTGTGGAGGCCAATGATTCTGGAACTGAACATCATTAATTTACCTACTGAAAGGCTGCAGTTCAAAGCTCCATATGTTAAACAGCATCTTTATGACTTGTACTTATATTTTCTTCAACAGATGCACTTTCAGCTTCTGTTTGAATTGTAAGATATTCTGCAGCTCAGTACTTTGGGATGAATGCCTGTTGCGCAGAGCAGGAGCTAGTTTAAGGAAACATTTTTAGCCAGTGGCTAAGGAGAAAGTAGGTTACAGTAGTTTAATTGAGGTTTTACTTCTCTGACAATACGATTTGTTATGTACTGGTGATTGATTAGCCAGGAGGGGGCAATAATTATTATCCTTGTGTAGATTAGAGGTAAGCGAACTGAATAGCTAGGATATCCCAGCAGAGACAGGGAGCCATTTAGCATCAGTAATATTAATGCAGTCATGCTGTATGGGACTGGAGAGATTAATAAATCTCAGAATCCTTTTTCAATGGTTTGGGAACCAGTAGTAGTTTGTCCTTAATGAGATGCAACTATAAGAAGTGCATATTGTGGCCTGGGAAGTAACACATTTATGGTGTTGGCAAGATGAGCAACATGGATTACTAGACTAAAAAATTTGTAGGCCACTTTGAGTGGCAGGGAGACATTTGATGTGACAGAATGGATGTGATTTTGGAAAGTACTGCAGTCATCTAAAATGGCACCAATATATTTTTGTTGTCATGTGTTAGGAATTAAGGCCAGGATTCAAAAAGGGCTGCCACCAGCAGTAAGCCCCCATACATATTCACATATTCATGTGTGCAGAGGCATACACACACACACACACACACACACACACACACACACACACACACACACACACACACACACACACATACACGTCATAGAGCAGCGCCTCCCATCCAAATGTACTCATGGACACACTTGGTTATTTACTCATACACCCCCCCCACATACACACACACACACACACACACACACACACACACACACACACACACACACACACACACACACACACACACACACACACACACACACACACATAAAGAGTCACACACTTGCATGAGATCACTAATTCTCCCTACATACACTCACACATGCAGCCACTAGACACCAGGGTATTAGTATTCCCAGGGAATTTCTGAATTGCCGTAAGTCAAGTTTAGGAGCAGTCTTTACTATTATACACAGTCACTTAAAAAGTTAATAGAACAAGAGGTTTTGTAGTTCTGCAAACCATAACATCTTCAAGGAAGTCTGTCTAAAACACACACACACACACACGCACACACACACTCACGCACGCACGCACACACACACACACACACACACACACACACACACACACACACACACACACACATTATGTATCTGTTTATAAGGGAGGACTCCATATAATCAAACATTTGTAATATTGAATGTCTTTACTGCTGGTAGATGTGATCAAATAATCATTTCATTGTTCCTTCTAGCATTGCTTAGTGAGATATATATAAAATTAGCAGGGGGTGCAAGAGTGCTTTACATCCTGCAAAAAATGTGAATTTTTTTTTTCTTTTGTCATTAATTTGAGTTTCATTCCTTTTTGTTCAATGTTTGGCCATTCGCTGTTTTTGTACTAAGATATTTTGAAGTACATCCATATATATATATATATATATATATATATATATATATATATATATATATATATATATATATTCATATTTAAAGAATAAAAGCAGAGGGTCTGCTGGTGTACCTCTGTTTTTGAATCACACATACTTATTTGTGACTGTCTATGTGTGTTTGTAATACACAGTTTTTAAATATGTATTTTGAATTCTTTGGGTGTCTGGTGTGTATTGTATGAAACACCTTCTACTGCAGTTTTAGGCAATGACTTTTGTGATGAGTGCTGTAGTTCCGAGGTGCTTTTGCACCTATTAATATGCTTCCAGATGGCTTTGGGCATTATTTTAGTGGCACAGTGAGGTTAATATTAGGCTATGTTAGTTTTCTAGTTTAGCTACCTTTTTAGTTCATTTCATTTCATTTAGTTTTATTACACAGCACTGGGTCTGTTCTGTCAGTAATACCATTTTCAGATTCTGGTTACAGCTCTAGGCTTAGTTTTTATTTATTTATTTATTTATTTTACTAGTACTGCTTAATTTCTTTTTACAATCAAAAGTCAGATTTGTGGTCTGGTACCTGTTTTGGGAGGAATGATTATTATTAATACATGCAGTGTGCTTTGCTTCATATTTTTCTTTAGCTTACTTGAGAATGAACCTGTTTAAGAGTGGCAGTTATGTATGACTGAGGAGCTGACAATACATGCAGGATGTAGATAAATGTGCCAATGCCATGGGTACATTCTGCATAAATAAAAAAAAAATGCATGCATCCTGAAAATAGTTTTATATTTTAAATGATTTGTATTTTACCCAAATGACTTAACGATCCTGTAGGAAGATTTGCTTGAAATAAAGAACTGGTGTCAAAATAATGGATTGAAACTAAATGCCAAAAAATGCATTATTGTAACCTTTGGGGAGTCATCTACTGAGAGGACTACCACATTGACAATACATCGCTATGGTGTGATACAGTTGTTTGGGATTTTAGGAACTTAAGAGGACAGTGACCTAACTTTTGACCAACATGTGTTCATTGTCATATGAAAGTAGTTCTGTATTGCACAGCTTATAAATAAAAGGATTGTATCTAGATCTAGATATCTTTGTCCTGCTTTACGCAGTCCTCATTACGCCAATCATTAAGTATAATTCTACATTTGGTATGCGTCTGTCCAGACAAAGTACCAATATAGATGCCTTACTAAAAGGCCTAAACAATATGTACTACATGGCAGACTCATAGCCCTTGCCCTGCCACTATACCCTGTATCCTACAGACTGCTGCGACATGACCTGTTTCTGGCATACAAAGCATCCTCAGATGGATTTCAAATGGCATCAGAAACACTCAGTTTTAGAATCAAAACCTCTTCTGCAACATCAACGGACTGGTTTGAAGGGTTAAGTATATGGTGAACAGGATACTGCTGCTCCCCAGCCACATAAAACAAATCTCATCCTTGTCCATATTCAAGCACAACTTGGATCTATGGATGGAAAACAAATAATTTACCCCAGGACTGCCCCGTACTACTAATGAACAGAAGCAGCTCCTAAATGCTTTATGTCATGCATGGGATGGGTCTCCTCAATTTATCTATAGTATGATCCCAGTTATTCTCATTTGAGTAATATTTAATTATTGACCATGGGATGAGTAAGGCCAATCTCTAACCAAATGGGATAGGTCAGTTGAACACCAAGAGGGAAACTGGCCAGGTTTAAAACTCCATGCAAGGGCAGCAGGCCTAGTACTTACCTATGAATCTGTATGCAGATATATAGCAATATGCCAGTATTATACCATTGCCTTTATTTTGTAGCAACTGCTGAAAGACACATACTTACCATTAGACAAAGATGATGGCATAATAAAATTTTCAAGTGCTGAAGTCTTGCTTGGTATATTGATGTCCATATTGTCTTCCTGTACCAGTCTAAGAACCATGTACCTTTTTTGTAACTGTGTTTTATATGTATGTATGCATGTGAATATATGCATGGCTGTATCTAAAATCGGCTGAAGTGCACTTTTTTCAAATTCTCTTCTCTCATATGAAATATATCAAAGAACGTATTTATCAATGTAAGGTACTACAAGACCAGTAAGTGTTTTTGCAGGGGCAAGTCCCCCTGCACACCACCACTTAAATATACCAACTTTCAGAATGCATAGTATTGAAAAAAAAAAGGAAAAGTCCTGTATCTGTATTATTCAGCAATTTCACATAAATAATGGACTTCCATCCAGTTTTTTGAACTGCTATTTGTTTAATCACTTTAAGTCAAATGAAATAAATATGACAATAGTTAATGTCAATCAAGTACTGCTGAACTACACATACACACACACACACGAAAATATGGATCTAGTTAGTAGTTGTAGTATAAACTGCTTTTGGTTGACATGCAAATGGTCAACACAAAATGTCTAAACCAATAAGGGCAACAGAAACTAAGCATTTCAAAAAACAATGTTTTGCGGGGGGGGGGGGAGTAGCAAGCCCTGCTGTGCCCTCTTTACCACTTGCTAATTAAATATACCAACTCTGAGGTTGCTCTACAGTGGGGAAAGGGCATATACCCCTCACTTGCATAATATTGATTCTGTCGATATTATCTGTTTTAGGCCTTTTTGGTTGACCATTTGCATGTAGACCAAAAGTAATTGAGACTAAAGTTACTAGATCCATGCATACATAACATATCACAGAATAGCAAAGATACCAAAAACTAACTCATAGGAAAAATAAATAAGACATAAAAAAAGGAATTCAACAATTCCAAAATGAAACTCATTGAAAATAACAAAATGCTTTAATAAACAACAATATCCAGACTGAATGGCAGGGCCTCCAAAAGCTCCATAGTAGAGTAGTTAGCATGATTTGACAAAATCTTCACTATACTAACTTCCCATTTAACATGTTATTTCCGCTTTGATGGAGAAACTTCTACACGTAAACAACACAAAACCAAACCAGTAGACTTCCTGTTCTTTGGCCTCTAAAATATCCTTCCAGGGACCCCCTCTTGGGTTCAAGTCAGGCCAAAGAACTTAAATGGCAGCTAAAGTTAGAAGCATTATATCCACCGGGGTTGAAGGACCATCTAAGTATAACCAGTATACTAAAACTTAGATCTTATGTTTTATAGCCTTATGACAAGTGTGACATTATTATATTGTATGACATTTAAGAGTAACACCAATATTTTTAACAGCTCCATACTTTGTAAATGCATTCTTTTAGAATTTTTATAGATGGGTATTAATATATATATATATATATATATATATATATATATATATATATATATATTTTTTTTTACATTGAAATGAGTATATAGTAGCATAAAGCATTATGAAATTTTTAATGATGTGCTATTTATTAGAATGTTGGTTTTTAGGTAAAGGTTTCCTTTAAGGTAAACCATTTTGTTTGTTAATTAACTTATTTGAAATCATGTGACTTAATTAACAAGGTATTTAAATTGTTTTAGGAAATGTGTGTTTAGATTCTGATGAAGTCCTATGCTACAACCGGATGAAAGCGCTTAATCTGTTCTTTTTTATGCAATAAACTTCTACACCTGCAGCAATGCAAACTCTTGTGTCATCTATTCTGTTTTGCTCCATTATTAACACAACCATATGCACACCCAAATTCACAACTCTACAGCCAAACAAGCACAATAAATGATGGTGCCAAGCTTCTATTCAATTTTGTATTACAGGACCTACAGGCAAACTGTAGAGTGCAAGTCCTCAACATTTTACAGTTCAGGAAGAAACAAATGCTTAAACCTAGTAGTTTTAGATGTATGGATCCCAAACACCCATAAACATCCCAGTGAATATGTCTACGTGAAACACTTAATCAAATATATAACTTACAACAGAAAAAGTTTCTTTACGTCAAAAAAGGATGCCAAGACTTCAAACACTAGAAGAAAATAAATAAACATAAGCATTTTTACTAAGCCCCGAAGAGAACCATCTGTGCCAGACAGACTGCCTAACCCTAAATTCAGCACCTTCCTCTTAATATTTTTTTGTGAAATGAAAGTAACCTAAAAGAAGATTTTAAATACTCTTCAAAACTGTAAGCTCAAAATCCGGCAAGACATAATGGAACTGAGCATTTAAACTGAAATCATCCAAAAAATTCCAACACAATCTACCAAAACACATAATTTAAAAGATTTTTTTTATGTTATAGCATACAGAAAAGGAGAACATCTATCATTTCCTCTCATTTTCGTGACACAGTGCAAAGTATAATTGCTTGTATATACATGGATCACCAGGACAAGTGCCATCCACCATCTAAAGTTAAGCACAGCACAAATCCACTTAGTTCTGTTGAGTAGTAAACACATTCGTAACAATGTCGCATAACAGTGAACGTGCTAAAAAACATGCTGTGTTTAAATCTCTACGTATATGAGTTTAAATCCTCAATATCAGATTGAAGAAATATACTTTCTTTCTGTGCCTTCTGGCAAATGTGTGACACAGTCCTCATTAAGGAGTATAAAGAAGGAATATCTGCCACGCCCTCACAAAATGTACTAACATGAACCTCTTTGATAGCAACTGAAGTGGAACTGTGAGACAACTTAGCACATTGTCTCAGGTCATCTACCATGGCACATCTCTCCACAAATCTATTATCCAGCTCATGACAGTGCACTGCAGAATTTTGCAATTCATCTGTAGCTGAAGTAAACAACAATATTATTTTCCCATTACATTTCATGACAGCTCCAAACAAAGTTTCTTAACAGTAAACAAATCCATCTACCACCAACTCTGTTCCCCTCTCTTTGCTGAACATTACACTAGTCATTTTTTTGGCCATATGTTTACTTGAGAATATACGGATGTTTCCAAATATACATCTACATATATTTCTATATCTATATTTTATATGTTAATATATATTTATATATACAGATGGATTCACTTTATAATCTCGAAATACTGAAATTATTGAATTTCAATATCTCGAGACTATAAAGCTGAAAACTCACAAACCCGAAAACCAAAACCACGAAAGTCAAAACCAAGAACGTCAACAAAATACTATACCACACATTCAAACACAAATACACCTACCTCCCCACACTACAACAAAGCAAAGCAACACACACAAACACAACAAAGCAAACACACACACCCACACTTCCTATAACCAGGGGGGCAAGCCCCCCCTGCACTCCCCATGTGGGGGGCTGCACTCCCCACACTCTCGCTACTTATATATACTAACTCCGAGATCGCACTAAACAACAAAAGACAGAAAACCCAGCACCACACATTCTACACCCCCTTTTACACACACAACACATACATACAAACCCCACCACTCTCAACACTGACACACTCACACTCTTACCTACCTACCCTAACCCACACCTAAAACTCCCCAACACACTCACAAACACACAAACCCTCCCCAAATCCTTTAAAAAAACATAACACTTACCTAATCCGCCATCAGTACCACAGGGTTTGACATTTCTGGGTTCGATATTCTGCAGTTTCACTCAACTGCAGATTCGACGATTTGGTCTAAAGATACTGAAATTCGACATTTCAGTATTTTGAGATGCCAGAGTGTTTCCATACAGATAGATATATGGATATATATATATATATACACACACACACACACACACACACACACACACACACACACACACACACACACACACACACACACACACACACACACACACGTATACATAGATATAAATATAAGAGGCCCAGGGAGAAAAGCTCCATGTCTTACAAAGAACAGAAAAAGAAAATGTACAGAGAGTATGCATATAGATAATATTTCTGGAAATCTAAACAGACCATAATGATTTTTACAATTTTCAGATATGTGGTAGTTGGATTAAAAATATATAGCAACTCATACAAATTTTAGATACATGGTAGCTGTTTAAACAAACACAAGACATGGAATGTGTTTAATGATAGTACAATAAAAGGACCGTGCTATATCACACACACATGCATACAATACACATGCATACCGTTTTTAATCATAACCAACAGAGCGATATAAAGGTGTATAACACGCCACATCTGAGTTAGATACAAACTGCTTATCACCACTCTGTTAGCATCACCACAGCATTTCTTATTCTAACTGCAGAATCAAATTCTAAAACTTGATCAGATATTTTTATTAAAGCAACAATACTGACTATGAATGGGATTCACAGAGGGATGCTGCATACCTGACTAAGGGTTGTACTGGATAGGGCCAATAAAATGCTCTATAAAGCATGCATAAATACCAAATGGCAATCTGTGCTGCTGAGCAGCTAACAGTGTTCCATTTCAAGAACTGGTACAATGGTGAACAATTTCATGCCAAAGAAAGCAGAGCAGAAGAAGCGGTAAGTTATGTAGCAGAGTAATAGCCACACATTAGCTTAATACCGACCTTGCTAAACTTGAACGCACAAAATAACATGAGAAGGCAAGTACTAGGGTAAGCTCTTAGCAAACATCGAACAGGGCTATCCTGAAGCACATTCGTAACAGCTGCTGTAAGAAATCCAGTCACCTAGACTCTTATCAGTTCCACGGAAGTGTAGGAAGAGGGAATACAGGACAGCAGGAAATGGAGGAATATTATCAGGCAGAGATGCGTACAGAAGGTGAGTATAGACAAAAAGCAGGTGGGGTAGACAGGACATGTTTCTGTGTAGGATAGGTACTCCATTTTATATACTTGTTACCAATTTGCTGTACTTGCAGTAAGCTGGAATCAGGTTTTCAGCTTTAGGTTGAGGTTTACTTCCAGTGATGAAAATGAAACTGTATCTTGCAAAATCGTGGGGAGTAACAGAGAAGAAATTAATTTCACTATAAATACTCTCCTAGTCTGTTTCAACTAACAAGTACAAATCCATAAAATACAATCTTTTTATAATTGTGTACATACATTCGTTTCACAGTTCATTTCAAAGTGACCGCTCCTCAGTCAAGAAAATGTCAGTGTTCCTTCATAATGATTATACAGTGTCTTTCCCGAGTTAGCCAGTAAAATTAACAGTACTTATAGATAGCAGTTTTTCCCTTCCAACACACTTTACCACACAGGAAGAGGTGATTTCATTCTGCTTTGTAAGACAACAGCTCTTATTTCTTTTAAGGATGTAAGAATATCTTCAGGACTGCTCTAGTTTATGCCAGACACAGAGAGCTAAAGTGCTTCATTTCTGGCAAGTACCACCTGGCATTCTAACACTTTGTAACTGGGTTGGCTGCACCCTTCTCCTCATCCTACCCAGTTCGGCTTTGTTAAGGGCAGCTCCTGCCTCTTAAACCTGGTCGACTTCTTTGAAACAGTCACCAAGGCCATTGACGAAGGGAAGGTGGTCCACACAGCCTACCTGGACCTCGCAAAAGCCTTCGATACAATACCCCACTCGGGCATTATAGATAAGCTCACCAGCTTAAATATAAACCCCTATGTCACTAGATGGGTTGCAAACTGGCTCAAGGACAGAACCAACATGGTTAGAATTGCTGGAGCCATGTCAGACTCCAAACCAGTTACAAGTGGCATCCCACAAGGCTCTGTCCTGGGACATCTCTTGTTCGGTATATATTTCTCGGAGGTACAGGCCAACACAGAAGGACTGCGGCTGACCAAGTTCGCAGATGACTGCAAACTGGGCGCCATAATCGACTCTCCAGCCGACACAACCATCCTCCAAAAGGGCCTCATAGAAACAGACAACTGGTGCCAGAGCCATGGCCTCAAGCTAAACGCCAAAAAGTGTATAGTCATCCCCTTTGGCAAAGTGCCCACAAATTACCAGATAGGTGGTAATCCATTAAGTATAGAAGAAGTAATTAGGGACCTGGGGACCCAAGTTGATAGCAATCTCTCATTTGACAACCACGTGGCCAAAGTGGTTAGAAAAACATTTTATATAGCCCACCTAATCATGAAGGGATTCACATCTAGATTAGGGGAGGTCATCGTGCCTCTTTACTCATCCATCATCAGGCCCATAATCGAGTACAATGCCCCTTTTGGGATGTACCTTACCAAACACCTGCAGCAACTGGAAAGACCCCAAAAGTACCTCACCAAGAGGATCAAAGGGCTCAAACAGATGCCATATGCTGCCCGGTTAAAGAAACTCCAGCTCTACTCAGTGGCATACCGCCTGCTCAGAGGCGACCTGTGCCTGACGTATAAAGCCATGTCCAACCCGGAATTAAGGGACATGCTGCACCTGAAAAAATCCAAATCCCATCGAGCTACACGCTCAAGAGACTTGAACCTCAGCACTGAAATAAATAGGACATGCTGGAGGGACAGATTCATAACCCAGAGGCTCCCTTCACTCTGGAATAAAATCCCAGTCCAGGTTAGGCAGAGTCCCTCATTGACTCTCTTCAAGAAGAATCTTGATGAGTGGATGGGAGATCGTAGGTTTACCCCAGCTATCACTTCTGTGTCACTGTTAGACAGAGGCACAGTATACTAACCTCAAAAAAGGGCATAGCAAAATTAATTTAAAATGGGTGGCGAAAGCCAAACATACTCTGGCTAGGCTTATAAATGCCCTAGGGCAGATAGCCTAGTATGAACCTATGAACCTATGAACACCCCTGCACAGGCTCATATATGTATCTCACTATGCACGTATTAGATTGTATGTTTTTGCCTGTAGATTATTTCCGATACTCATTAGCTCCAGCATATACTGTGAATCGCAATATGTATTTGTGTGGCCACTTCCTGTCCAGAAGCTTTATCAGTTGTATACTATGCAAGCTGAATATAAATCTTGCCCTGTATTCTCATTTGTAACAGTAATGTCCACCATATTCAAAGCTCGATAACAAAAATTAAAACATACATTTGTGGAGTAAACATCATGTATTTCACCACACAAAATTACTGTCTTTATGTAACATATGTTTTTTTATATATATGAGCAGTCTGAGAAAGAAAAAGAAACATTTCAAACTAAAAGTACATTTTTCAATGTTTAATAAAGATGAATAACTAATACACTAAATACAGGGCAAGATAAGAGAATACAATGACTGCAAAAATTGTTCAGCATGGAAATCTCTATTGTTTCCTCTCTCTACATACACATTCATGCACACACACACACACACACACACACACACACACACACACACACACACACACACACACACACACACACACTTTTGCACACTCACACACCTTATAATTGTTTTTCTAGTTTCAAACATCATACTTTAATCATCTATTCAGACACATTGCTTATTTGCCATATCTTCTCTTATTTTAGTGTAAAAATTAACATTATTTTTTTCTTTAACTTCTAGGAGTTAGTGAACAAAAAGAAAGACTGCTCTGCAAGCAATGGTTCAACTTAGCGTGAAGGCCAATATCCACCTAAAGGCATAGACCAAGGGAGAGCCGCACAGCAGCAGACTAAATAAACAAATTATTTTCATGCTAAATCAAGAGCAGATGCACACGTCTTCAGCAGCTCCTGCAGTTTCAAAAGAATTATGGTTTGTATTACTATGTTAAATATTTTGCATAACTGTGTGCTTAGAAGGCATTAAACATCCCCATAACTAGTTTTAGATGGAACCCCCCCCCCCCAGAAAATGCCTTAAATAAGGCATGCAAACATTTTCTCGCTACTAGCATTATTTTTAATGACAGGCCAGCATCCTGATTCTACATACTGAAGCAATATACAGTGTGACTGTTACTTTGGTAAAATGACAGCTAAAATGAAATAAAATAAAAAGATGTCAATTTACTAAAACAGATAAGCAGAGCTATAACTGAATTATGACAGGAAAACCATGGTTTTGTCAGATTTAAAATTGTTGCTATTGAACGTGTGTAATATATATGTAGATCTATATAGTCATATGAACATATGATACATATCACACGTTTTCAACAGCAATCATTTTAAATCTGAGATAACAATATTTAAAATATATATAGACAAACTTACCCAGCTAAATGTAAACCCGTTTGTAGTGAGATGGGTTACAAACTGTCTCACAAACTGAACAAGCACTATCAAAGTGGGTGCCTCCACATCCACTAGCGGACCTGTTACCAGCGGGGTCCAACAGGGATCAGTGCTGGGTCCCATTCTGTTTGGTATATACTTCTTAGATGTTCAGGCCAAAACCAAGGGGCTGTGGTTGACTAAGTTTGCTGACAACTGAAAACTAGGGGCTATCCCTGAATCCCCAAATTATGTCAGTATTTTGCAAGAGGGCTTACACTGACCGATGCCTGCTGTCTTAGTCATGATCTCAAACTGAATGCAAAGAAATGCATCATCATTCTCTTCGGTAAAAGCATAAACGTTCCCAACTTTACTTATCAAAGAGAGTTAATGATAGAATATTAAAAGATTACTATACACTAAATTTTAGTTAGATTATAATTAAAACTAACCTGCTACTAAGCAGTACTCATGTAACACTACAGAAATCATGCTTATGAAGACAGAAAGTAACTAATGTACTCATAAAAGGCTAAACCAGTGGTTACATGCTGAAGCAAATGAAAGGAGTAATGCTATGAACTAGCAACTTGTATAAAAGCAAAACAACACTTTTTACATATTATTGTTGACTTTTTTTAGAAGTATTTCAGTTACTTTGTGGCTAATTAAACATATGATGCAGACGATATTTTGGACAAAGAAAAAAAAAACCTTTCTATGTATTGTTCATAAGATATGACTCAGACAGTACTCATTTATTAATTTGGATGCAGCAGGAAGACAATAAGGAAAATGCACGCAGCTGGACAGAGATACAATTTCAAACTGGCAGATCATGATGGGTAACATACACCGAGTCATTTTAGGTTAAATGTTGCAAACACTCAAACATAAAACACTTCGCTTAGTTTGACAGTATCAGACAAACCAGCCATAAAAATGAAAGACACTGGTAAAGACTTTACAGAAAACGTTCACAATCTTTGGTAAATACGGAAGATCTAAGTCCCATAAGGGGAATAAACAGGGAAAGCAGTTTGGGATGTATGGCAGTGCTGTGTACACTAGCATGGCCTAACCAGGATAAAGGACTGACAGATATACTAAGAGATGGATTTCTGTGTGGTGCAAGTTAACTTGCTTGGTAAGTAAAACTGGGTACTGGATCATGTCAGACAAAGAAGTGACTCACTTTGATCCATCTTTGTATATTAACACACCAAAAGACAGCTAGTTCACCCAGGCTAACACTGTGCTGAAAAGCAAATGAACTGTCTGTGCAATCCAATCTTTGTATCTTTGTATATTAGGTTGCTGTTACATACAGCCAGTACTTATCTTGCATGTGATTTATGGTGATTATGGATCACTGGCTGCAGCTAGCTATATTCAGCCCAAAAATGGGTATCCATGATTGCAGCAGGTCAGCATTGGTGCTAATCCCAACTTTATTTTATTTATTTTTATTTTTTATTTATCATTTGTTGACCGGGAAAGTCCGACTAGGTTCCACAGAGCCTGTTTTCAGCGGAGGCCCGGGGAGAAATGCTCCAGATGCACATCTTTGGAATGTGGGAGGAAACCGGAGTACCCGGAGGAAACCCACGCGAACACAGGGAGAACATGCAAACTCCACACAGAAGGCACCCCAGCCGAGAATCGAACTGGAGAACCTCTTGCTGTGAGGTGACAATGTTAACCACTGCACCACTGCGCCGCCCGGGAACTTCTGGGAGTGGTCTTCATTTGATATGAAATATAAAGAAACATAACATTATGACAGTGCTGGCAGACTGCCACATGAAACATATTTGAAACCCACATATCGAAGCTAAAAAAAAAATTCTAAGCTTGTTTCCTGCCTTTCCTATAACTAGTCTAGTCCAGATATAGATTTGCTGTATCCAGGACTGCTTGTAAGCTTCTGAGCCCCCCCAAGCCTTTCTGTGTTGGAGGGAAGCCTTCTAGCTTATCGGTGGGAGTGGTAAGCACTAGGTAGCCTATCTGCCACAAGAGTGGTTTCTGGCCCAGAAATTGTAGTTTATTGGCCGTTTGGGCAGTTTTTCCATCTCTTTCAACTTTCTGGTTAAAAAGCCTGTGTTTGCACTTGTTTCCCATCTTTCCTGTAACCAGTCTAGTCCAAATACAGATTTGCTGTATCCAGGACTGTTTGTAAGCTTCTGTGCCCCCCAAACCTTTCTGTGTTGGAGGGAAGCATTCTAGCTTATCAGTGAGAGTGATAAGCACTAGGTAGCCTATCTCTCACAAGATCCAGGTACAGATTCTTAGTTTTAGCACTTGAATTTGCTTATTCGTGCTCAGCACTTGTTCAGAACTTGTTAGCACTAAATAAGCTACAAATTACTACAGCAATCAACCTTCGTCTTTACAAAGAGGAAAACAATTTTTGTACTCACTTCTCTCACTTGCTTAGAGAAAAACAGCTCTTATACTCACTTTCCTCACTTGTCGAGAGGAAAGTAGTTTTTTATTCATGCATGTCCAAGGGTCAGCTCCCAGTGTTCTCTCCTGTCTATCTGATGAATCTCGGCATTTTGGGGCAATGTAGCAATTGCCTCATGTACACAGACAACCCTCTCCTCCTACCGCCCAACACCACAACCTGTGAGAGATGCATTTATCAAGCCAAACTGGAGGTAAAGCTCTCTCCAACCAAGACTGAACTTGACAGTCAAGAGGAAAAGGTAAACACTTGCACCATACTCATCACATTGTCCCACTAAACCTACACCACCAAAATCCACACATAGAAACACAAAAACATTCATGGAGGCTCTCAGTAATAATCTGCTCAAGCAACAGAGACCTCCAAAGCAGAAACACAAGCAACCTCCACCCCCAACACAACCCAAATGACACATAGCCCACAGACTCAGTGTGCCACTCAACTACAGCCCATAAAGCAAAACAATGTACCCAACACACTAGTCATAGGTGACTCTATAGTCAGGCACACTGATGTCACACTCACCAGGCTAAACAAGGAGAAGGTTACTGTCAGCTGCCTGTCAGGTGCCAGGATCCACCACATAACCCAAGCAGTCAGGTCACTCCACAACAAGTACAAATATGACTCTGTCATTGTCCATGGTGTGAATGACCTGAGATGTACCTCCCTGGACTACATGAAAAGAGACATGGAAGAGCTCTCCGATCTTGTAGCCCAGGCAGGTATGACCCTAGCCCTGAGTAGCATCCTGCCATCACCCAGAATGATACAGCAGTACAAGGACAAAATTGACTGACTTCAACAATTGGCTAAGCTTCTGGTGTCATTCTAAGGGGATCCAGTATCTGTCTGCCTGGAACGACATGGTCGACAGACCACGATGCTTTGCCAGAGATGGCCTGCACCTGTCACCCCTGGGATTCCAGATACTGGGTAAGGCTCTTGCTGCCACTATAGTGCCTTTTTTAAGCAAGGTTCAAATGACAAATTCACCACCATAACAGGAACAGGCAAGCAAGAACTGAGGGTAATGCTACTCAATGCTAGAAGTCTAAATCTCAAAATGCACTCCCTCAAGGCATTCCTTAAAATGGAGAACATCGATATTTGTGCAGTGACTTAGACCTGGTTCAAGGCTCCAGAGAGCATCCCTGCTTTACCAGGCTATAACTCATACCACACTTTTCAGCCACCTAACCTGGACCAGAACACCAAAGGCAGAGGTGTGTCCATATTCATTAAGTATATCCACACCTCCAGGCTAGTTGCTCAGCATAATGCATCTGAGGTTATCCAAGTGCAACTAACTCTGGGCAAAACTGCAATCCAAATTGTAGCTTGCTACACATCCCCCACCATGCCCCAGGATTCCCACTCCTGTTTTCTTGATATACTGGAAAATATTAGAGTTCAACCAAACACTCTAATATTGGGCAATTTCAACTACCCCACCATTAATTGGGAAAACTACTCATGTACCAACTCCTTCACTCAACGCTTTCTGGAATTCATAAATTTCAATGCCCTGGATCAACTTATCCACACCCCCACCAGGAGCAACAATATCCTAGACCTAACTGTTACCAACATGAGTGACTGGTGTTCCACACCTGAAGTCAACTCCACGTTGGTCAGATCCGACAAAAAGCTAATCACCCTAGCTATCCACATCCCACCCCCATTAAGGAAATCACGGTAAAAATTTCTCCAAAGCCAACTTCATGCTTCTTAAGAAAGAAGTGGCGAACTTCATGACACCCATGTGGATGGACAATACAGTTACGACTGCTGAAGCCTGCACAAATGCACTCTATAAGCACTTACACGAGTGCATGGATCATGCTATCCCAAAAAGAACCAAGATACTATCCTCCAAAAAAAGGAAGCCAATCTGGTGGTCCCCTGCCATAAACAAACTCTACAACAAAAGGAAGAAACTGTTGCAAAAGAGAGTAAAATCTCATGAGTGGAGGAGTTCCCTGGTCAGCCTCAGTAAGAAGCTGAGATCCCTTATAAGATTCTCCAAAGCTAGCTACGACAACAAAATCACCACTGATTCTAGGGACAACCACAAAGCATTCTATAGCTATGTCAAGAATCTCAATGGCAACACCCAGATCTGTTCTGAGTTACAGCACAACCGCATGAAAATTACAGAACCAACTGATATTGCCAATGTCCTGACAGATAGGTTCAGTTCTAACTTTACCCCCCTCTCACCCACTAAAGGGACCATATCTTTGCAGGAAGAATGCAGAGTCCCTGTAATCACAACTACGCATGTAAAAGCTGCACTCTCTAAAGCCAAAAACACAGCATCCATGGGACAGGACAACATCCCAGGCTACATTTTACATGAATTTCAGAATGAACTGGCTCCCCACCTAAGCACCATGTTCAATCATAGTCTCACATCAGGCTTTGTGCCCACTGAATGGCGCACATCAACAGTTATCCCACTCCACAAAGGGGGAGCCACCACTGATCCCGGGAACTATCGCCCTATTAGCCTGACAAGCCTAGTCTGTAAGGCCATGGAACGTATCATCATGGAACTCATAAACAAAGACATTGGTAACCTCCAAACTATGGACCCCACCCAGTTTGGGTTTGTGAAATGCAGATCATGCCTCCTGAACCTGATCAACTTCTTTGAGGCAGTCACCAAAGCTGTAGACGAGGGTAAGGTGGTTCACACAGCCTATCTTGACCTCGCCAAGGCTTTCGACACCATCCCCCATTCTGTAATTACAGCTAAACTTATTAAACAAGGTATAAATCCCTACATCACAAGATGGGTTGCCAACTGGCTCACTGACAGAACCCACACTGTAAAAGTTGCAGACTCCAAATCTGACTTCAAACCAATGACAAGTGGAGTACCACAGGATTCAGTGCTAGAACCTCTCCTGTTTGTATCTACTTCTCTGAAGTACAGGCTAACACAGAAGGCCTTTGGCTAATGAAGTTCACAGATGACTGCAAACTAGGAGCCATAGTTGTGTCCCCAAATGATGTGGACATCCTACAGAAGGCCTCACTGTGACAGATGCCCCATGGCCTCAAACTCAATGCCAAAAAGTGCATTGTCATCCCCTTTGCTAAAAACTCTGTACCCATGAACTACCACATAGGTGGCAGTCTACTAAATGATGAATGTGTGATAAGAGACCTGGGGACCCAGGTGGACAGTAGTCTCTCCTTTGATAATCACATCGCCACCGTAGTCAGGAAATCCTTCTACATGGCACACCTCATCACAAAAGGGTTCTCATCCAGGAAAAAAGAGGTAATTGTTCCCCTCTACTCAGCACTCATTAGACCCATTATAGAGTACAGCGCCCCTTTTGGAATGTACCTCAAAAGACATCTACAGCAGTTGGAAAGGCCACAGAAGTACCTCACAAAGAGGATTACTGGCCTCAAACAGATGCCCTACACTGATTGTCTCAAAAACTCCAGCTTTACTCCATAGCATGTCACCTACTCCGAGGTGATTTCTGCCTAACATATTAAGCTATATCAAACCCAGAGCTGTTGGACATGCTACACCTAAAGAAATCCCAATCCTTCCAAGCTACATGCTCTGCTCTAGGGACCTAAACCTTGTCACCACAATAAACAGGACATGCTGGAGGGATAGATTCCTGTCCCAGAGAATTCCCATACTCTGGAACAAGCTACCCATCTATGTCAAGCAAAGTTCCTCGTTAGCACTCTTCAAGAAAAATCTTGATAAGTGGATGGGAAATAGGAAATACACCCCAGGGATCACTTCTGTGGCTCTGCTCGACAGGGGCACAGGAAAATAACTTTCTTGGGTGGTGTAAGCCAGGGAACCTTGTTGGCTAGGCTTATGTAGGCCCTTGGGCCAATAGCCTAGTACCTACCTATGAACCTAAGATCTGAAAATCATCTACTTCTAAAAGTAGAAAAGCCCACCTTACCGGCTGGTAAACTGCTCTACTCCTTCACCATTGCCAAACTATGGAACTCACTTCCTCCTATAAGAAACATGGGCAGCACCACCACCTTCAAACAAATACTGAAAAATCATCTCGACTCTTCCTGTCTATGTACCTGCTCTATAATCTAACCTCTTCCTTCTCCTTATGTTATAACTAAATTCCTATGCTTTTTACTACTAGTAACTGATGATACTTTCTCCATATTTATTTATTTTTTTCTTTCATCATTTGTTGATACTGGCACAATAATGCTGATTAATTTATGTTCGTTTTTATCACTCTGAATTCATCTGGCAACCAACTAAATTCCTGCTTTTATGTATATATTCTGTATATGTTACTGTAATCAAACCTAGTAAATTCCTGACTTATGTATGTATTCTGTATATATTACTGTAACCACTATGTGTAACACTGTTTCTACTTCTGTACCAGTTAATGTTTAAGTTCTTTTTTTCTGCATCTATGTTCTTGTCTGAGCTTTTCTCCCCATGCCACCACTGAAAATGGGCTCTTTTAGGCTCAGTGGATTTTCCTGGTAAACAAATGCAATAAATAAATTTCTGCATCCTGTAAAATGACCAGGTGTTAATGATAACATATTCATACTGAGTTTTGTATGATTTCCTATAGGTTTATTGTTCCTAAACACAGAGGATGCAAGCTTAAAAAGTTGTGAAGTGATCTACATGGATTCATTAACAGTTGAAAAAGCGACATTAGTATTAATTATAATACAGTGGGTGAAAGTGGTTACATATTCAGGTGTTGAGCTGGATAATAATCTATCATGTTCCTTTCAAGTTGATAAAGTTTAGATTTGTAAGACTAGGTTGAAGTTACTTTATTTTTAAAATATAAAGTGGAAATCATTTTGACAGATACTGCTTTGTTTATTTGCAATTCATTTTATATAATATGGCTGTCAAGAAAAGGGCAGTCTATATGTACCAGTTATAAATAAATACAGAGGAAAGGACAACAATTGCAAGAAATGGGATGCCTGAACAAACAGCAATATTAGAAATTTAAAAAAAAATATGGATCAAAATGGAATTAAACATTTTGTTCTATCACTTCATTATTCAGCTGGAAACAATGACTGAACATGTGTACAAATATTTAAGAAAACAATAACCATTATTAGCACAGATGGAAAAAACACTGCAACACATGACAGATTATCGCCGGTACAATACCAGCATAATTCTGAACCTCTTTTCTCAAGAATTCTGGGCAAAGCCAAAAATAATGGGGGAGGGGAAAAGACTGAGAATAAGGGGCATTTTTTTAACTATTACAGTAATTCACTTAAAAAGTTAATCGGACATCAGGTTTTTCAATAAGATGCATTTTCAGAACAGAAAGTAGAAGCACAAAGCTCTCACATTATTGGCTGACTGCAATCCTCAGTGATTTACTAGATAAACAAAAGTTTTATGAGGGACAGGGCAAATATTTGAGAGAAAATTGGGCACAGCTGAATACGAACACTGGAAATGGTACTCTTAAAAACAGATTTGCATTGTAGATTGGACTTGATGAAGATATGAATCTGCATACAAAATAGAATTACAGTATAAAAAGTAAAAGTCCTTTGAGAAATGTTATTACAAGTCAGCATATGTTGACCAGACACTTTAAAAATGGGACATGGTAGTTAAGCGTTAGAGGGGATGGCCTCAAAATTTTACTATTGATAGGAAGCAATGCAAAGATGACAAAAAACAGGCAACAAAACGATGATCTACAGCTAGTTGCTATGGAACTGAGATTGAAGAATCAAAGATGACACTGAAAGTTTATGGAAGTAGTGATGGTTGATAGCAGTCAGCCATCTTGAACAAAATGAATCAACAGAAACTACAGCACAAAAGGATGCAAGGCTACATCTTGAAAGAAAGAGCAATGGTTGACTACAAGCATTCCCAGAGAAAAATGACTAGCCAGTTTTACAGTTAGAGATGTATAAGAGATCATACCTTTGACCAAAGAGGAGTGAAGGACTGAGGTTATTGCCCTCCAATGTACATCAAGGTAGGTTCTAACAAAATAGATTATGGGGTCTTATTAGAATTTCTGAGAATCCCCTGTGGTCATTCCATGTCCTTGAGTGGTTTGCCTTTCACCTTCTGTGGCATAAGCAATGGGTGTTTTTTTGAAGTGGTTACTCATCGAGCTACTCTCTGATGTGTGGGAGTCCTTCAGAGCTCTTTCTTTGGTTGTTTACTACTATTACTTGTTTGCTTCTATACGTACATGTCGTACAAAAGAGATGTTTGGGATATCACAGCTATGAGCATGATACTCGGCAATGCCCCTTTTCTCAGCACTGTGTATCAACCCTTTGAACTCCCAAACACAGACTGGGCACCACTATTAATTAGATGTGGTGTAGTTAGCTAATGTTAAGTTCAAGTATGACCAAGGATTAGACTCTCCATGCCACTTTAGGCCTTCCAATATTTTTAGCTTTTTTCTCCCACTGAAGTTATGTTTATGGGTGACAGTCTTAATATATTTGAAAATTAGGAACCAGGTGTCAGTGGCTTTTAAATCATCTTTCTTTCACTTCAGGAGTATTGTACCTGATAAAACACCTTATCCCACCAGCTGACCTTGTTATCATTAGCCCCTTTATACAGCCCTCATCAGGCTAATCAATGAATATAATGCCCCCTTTGACATGTTTCTGTCTATACACATGCAACAATTGGAATGCCCACAGAGATACCTTACTAAAAGGATACAAGGTGTAAACAACATGTCCTACATGAACTGACTCAAAGACCTGTCACTATGCTCGGTATACTAGAGACTGCTACAAGGTGACCTGTGTCTGGCATGCAAGGCATCCTCTGACCAATTACTGATGGATTTACTGCTCATCAGGAAGTCAAACGGCATCAGCACTACTTAGTCTAGGGATGTGAACCTCTTCTACAGCATCAACAGAATGGTTCAGAGGGACAAGTATATCTTACAGACGATACTGGTGCTGTCGAACAGACTCCCCATCCACATAAAACAATGTTTAACCCTGTGCATATTCAAGTGCAACTTAGATCTATGGATGGGAAACAGAAAATTAAATTAGCCCCAGGACTTCCCCCCTTTACAATTAATGGAAGAGGCAGCTCCTAAATGCTTTATCCCATGCAAAGGGGTGGGGGTCACCTCAAATTATCTGATATGATTGCAGTTATTCTCATTAGAGGTAATATATACTTATGAACCATGGGATGGGTAAGGCTAGTCTATAACCAAATAGGATAGGTTATTTTGAGCACAAAAAGGGAAAAGTACAGTTGTGTACACGTACCATAAATGTAGATGTTCGAGTGCATTCACTGTTGCAGTCATCACACTTGGGTTATCTGCCTGCAGGTAGCCCTCAGTCAGCCTGAATACCAGCGTTTTGGGATTTCTGCATCGGATGCTGTCACCTCTTCCATGACGTCAGCCGATGCCATTACATCAGTTTTTCTTGCCCTAGATGTCAGGAGCCCCCCAAATAGGAAGCTATTACATGGTGTGGAACACCCCAGTAAAATGTAAATACCCTTGCCATAAAAGACGGCCATAAAGAGGATAGGTAAAAAGGATAGAGAATACCAGGGGGCTTGAGGGAGGGAAACCAGAACTGTAGCAGTGAATGCATTCGAACATCGACATTTATGGTAAATGTGCACAACTATACTATGTTCTTCGTATTTCACTGTTGCAGTCATCACACTTGGGTTGACTCCCAAAGTTGAGAAAGGGTGGAGGCAGTCAAGAAGTGTTGGGACTGGCTAGCAGGCCTTGTAAGACTGCTGTAGCAAATCCAGTGCTGGATTTAGAAAAAATAGGTAAGTGGTAATGCTTGGTGAAGGTGTGTACCAAACTCCAGGTTGCAGCTTACAGGATGTCCATGGTGGGCACCCCCCTGGGAAATGTTGTAAAGGTTGAAATAGCTCTAGTGGAATGAGTTCTGATCCCCAGAGGGGTAGATTTTCCATGGTGCTTGTAGCAGAAATGGATGCAGTGTGCTATCCATTTGGAAATTGTTTGCTTCGAAATGGCCTTGCCCTCTGCCCCTGTAGCAAAGCTGACTAGTAGCTGGCCAGATTTTCTGAAAGGCTTACTCCTGTCAAGGCAGAACCTAAGCTGTCTGTGCACGTCCGAGGAGTGCAGGATCCTTTCCCCTCTATTCTGAGGATTAGGGAAAAAAATTGGCAAATGTATGGATTGGTTTAAAGCCACACTGGATACCACCTTGGGCATAAAGGAAGGGTTAGTCCTGAGGGAAAGCCTGTCAGCATGGAAAATAATGAAGGGCTTCACCGCCATTAGTGCCTGTAACTCAGACACTCTTCTTACTGAAGTAATAGCTAGAAGTAAGACTGTTTTCCTAGAGAGGAATTTTAACTCTTCTGAAGCAGCAGGTTCAAAAGAGGGAAGTGTGAGCTTTTCCAGTACAAAGTTAAGGTCCCAGGCTGGGGTGGGAGCTCTTCTAGGGGGCCTTAAACTGTTAGCTCCTCTTAGAAACTGCTTGATGAGATGGTGAGAAAAGAGAAGAGGCTCAGTATTATAATGAGCTGAGATGGCAGAGGCATGAATTTTAATGGATGAGAAGGATAGGTCTCTGTGGAGCAGCTCTGCTAGGTAATCAAGGATTTGAGGTAAGTTGGGCACAGCTGTGTCCTTTCCTTGAGACTGACACCAAGAACAATATATTTTCCACTTTTCAGCATAGGATTTCCAAGTACTAGACCTTCTGGCCTCAAGATGATGTCCAGCACCTGTTTGCTGAGGGATGCTGGTGGTGTATTCATCGGATAAGCCAGGCTGCAAGGTTTAGGGTTTGCAGCTGTGGATGTAAAATCTGTCCCTCCTGCTGAGACAGCAGGGAAAGTGTCTGATGTAGGTGCCAGGGTGGCACTGCTGTCAGACTGCATAGAAGTGGGTACCAGTGCTGGCGTGGCCAGTCTGGTGCAATAAGGATTGCCCTTGGTCTGTCCTGTTTGATCTTGAGTAGTACTTTTGAGAGGAAGGGCAGATGAGGAAAGGCATGCATTGAGAGGTTTTCCCATGTAAAGGACAGGGCGTCCACCTTCCAGGCTCTGCTGTGAGGGTTCCTGGTGAAAAGTTTGTTCAATTGGTGGTTTTGGAGGGAGGCAAAAAGGTCCACCTCCAGAGTTCCCAACCTCTAGGTTAGAAGTTTGAATGAGTTGGGTTCCAGTTTCCAGTCGTCAGAGTCCAGGAGATTTCTGCTTAAGTCGTCTGCCAGTGAATTTTGCTTGCCTGGCAGGAATTGAGCATGTAGGTGCACTTGGATGTTCAAGGCTGTGTTCCACAGAGCCATGGCTAACCTACAGCATCGGTAAGAATGAGTCCTACCCTGCTTATTTATGTACCACATAAATGTGGTGTTGTCTGTCTTTATCAGGAGCTGTCCTGGAAGGATAAGGTATTTGAAGATTGTCAGAGCATTCTGTACAGCCAGCATCTCTTTTTGATTGATATACATGGGAATTTGTTCTGGGCTCGATTTGCCTTGAATGCATTTGCCTGCCATGTGAGCCCCCCATGCATAGTCTGATGCATCTGTTGTCAGGGTTTGGGCAGTGAGGGGTTGAGTGAAAGGAAGTCCCTTGTGGTTGCATGCTTCTTCCCACCAAAGGAACTCTGCCCTTAGACAAGGTGCGATAGGAATCACTGTTTCCAGGTCCTGAGAATGTTGACACCAGAGACTTTTTAAGTACCACTGAAGTTTCCTCGTATGCAGTCTTGCATATGGAATTAGCAGAATGCATGAGGCCATAAACCCTAGGGCTTACAGTATTTTCCTTGCAGATAGCTGGGTTTTGTTGGCCATTAGTTTGAAATAGTTTGTCAGATGAACCTGCTTTTCTGGAGTGAGGAATGCCATCTGGGAAGTTGTGTTCAAGCTTGCTCCCGGGAATACAGTTTGTTGGCTGGGCACCAGTTGTGATTTCTTTTTGTTGATGGTGTATCCCAGTGAAGTTAGAAGTCTTTTTACAAATGCCACGTGCTGAAGTAGAAATTTCTGACTGCCCGCCTGAATCAGGCAATCATCCAAGTTTGGGTGGATTTCAATATTACTCTGCCTGCAGTATGCAATGGCTGGAGCCAGGCATTTTGTGAATACTCTGGGTGCAGTAGATAAGTCAAAGGGAAGTGCAGAGAACTGATAGTGCATAGAGCCTGCCCTGAAATGAAGATATTTCCTGCAAGACTCCCTTATGGGGTTGTGCTGATATTCTTCTTTTAAGTCTAGGATGACTAACCAGGCATCCTTGGCTAGCATAGGAAGAAGCTGTTGCAGTGTAAGCATTTTGAATTTTGGGACCACCAGAAAGGTGTTGAGAATATATAGATCCAGGATAGGGCACCGAGAGCTCTCTTTTCTGGGCACCAGGAACAGTCTGGAGTAGAAACCCTGTCCCCTTTGTTCTACTGGAACAGGTTGAATAGCCCTGATATGGAAAGCCTCTGCCCACTGGTTTGGATGAAGGTCTGGCAACCCGCTTAGTGTTGGCAGTGAGTGGAAGTAGAATCTGTATCCCTGGGATACAATGTTTAGAACCCATTGGTCCTGAGCAATGGACATCTAGTTTTTTGCATGAAGGGCAAGTTTTCCTCCTATGGGCGCAAGTACTTGGGCAAGGCTGGGAAGGATAATTGGAAAGTCATTGTGAACTTTTTCCATAAGGGGGTGGCTTACCACTCCCTGGTTTTGAGGGTGAAGCACTTCATTGTTTACATCTCTGCATACCCTAAGACTGTAGTTTTGCCTGTCTGTTTCCCCTGGGTTTGGACTTAGAAGGCGTGAGAGGGACTGGAAAGGGCCAGTGTTTTGAAAGCCAATACGTACTGAATCTAGGTGGCTGCACCTGTAAGAAACCTTTGACTGCATAGATTTAGCTTTTTCTTCCATCTTTTTAAAAACTTCCTCTGTTTTTGTGCCAAACAAATGCTCCTGATTTAATGGAGCATCTAGTAATTTTGCTTTGACATGGTCAGGCAAGACTTGTTCTTTTAGCCAAGCATGCCTTCTGAGTACAGACCCAGTGACAGCAGCCCTGCAAGATGCTTCTAAGGCATCAAACCCGCATTGCAAAGTATGTTTACTAACTTGATTTGCAGAATGCATTAACGCTTGTAAATCTTTATTTTCTGCACAATCTGGAAGCAACACCATTTTTTGTTTAATTAGTTCCATAATATGTTGCTGGTACTTCAAAATGTGAAACTGGCAATTCAAAGCCCTGATGGCAAGAGTTGCCGAGGTATATACCTTCTTACCCCATCTGTCTAAAGCTCTAGAATCCCTGTCTGAAGGGGTAGGATTTTTGGCTGTAGTAGCCTTAATGCCTTTAGGTCCCTGGGAAATGGCCTCTAGATCCGCAGTAGGATTCTTAAAGAGGAATTTGTGAGAATCAGTTACTCTGTAGTACCTGTCAGGTTTTCTAGGAGCTGGTGGTAAGGTGTCAGGAGTAAGACTGGACTCCAAGAAGACATCGTCTACAATATCCAGGACAGGGGGTATAGCTAGAGGCCTGTGCTGAGGCAAATCTAAAAATTCCCTGAGTCTCTTTTTTGGACGGAGGATAGTCCTGGCATTCCCAGTGGAAATGCTCTCTTAAGGTATGCAAGGTTTCACCAAAAGAAAAATCCTCTGGAGGGGAGGCAGAAGGAATGGATTCCTCTACATCTGAATCTGCATAGGTAGATAAGGGTATGTCCTGGTAATCACAAGGGTCAAAGTCATCAGACTCCTGGTCATTAGAATCAGAAGGAAATTCAGTTCTTTGTCTTTTGGCAGGGGAAGGCTGACTTCCCCTAATTAGAGTAATAAGGTCTTCAGCCATTCTAAGCATTTGTTTCTGTGGCATGGGTGGATGAGCATGCACTTTGGATGTCAGTTTTCTAGGAGTAGTGCGAACTCTGGGCCTGAGAAACTCGGTAGTTTTATTAGGAAATTAAGTTGTCGGTTTAATATGAATATTGGTAGGTCATAATACACCCTCAGAAGCCGGTGCCTGCACAACGGCCACGGACCCATCCAAGGTAGGGACATCCGCAGGTTCCATAGTCGAAGAAGCATCTCGCGGCATACTGGACTCTGAATGGGTCTCAGCAGAGGCCTGCGAATCTGTAGAAGTGGGCATCAGGGGCTGCAAAGCTGCCTCACTGAGTACCGCCAGACTGGCGACAAGCTTAACGGAAGCATTGTCGGCAGTTTTTGATCTATGCGGTCTGTCTCTGTCTTTGTCTTCGCGCTTTTTTGGAAGATCGGTAGTTGGATGGCTTACCAAAGCCGTTTTGAAATATAGCGAATGAGAGTGAAAGACTTTATCTACAAAAATAGCCCAACGACAAATGGTTCGGGTGTTAAACAAGGCACAAAACTGACAGCTAGGGACGTCGTGGTCTGGGCCTAAACAAGTGACGCAGTAAGAATGAAAATCTCTGCGAGGTATTTGCTTTCCACAGGCAAGACAACTGTTATTTTTTTCTGACATCAGTTAGAGCAAGAAAAAAGAATCTCCAATGGGGTACTTAGCTTTAGAAGACTTCAGGTCTGAAACGTAAAAAAACGAAAATTTCAGGTAGCGGCCTACCGGCACTTGCGAACTGCTTCTGCTTTGGGGCTCCTTCTCAGCAAGAAAGGCTGATGTAATGGTGTCGGCTGCATGTTTTATACCCCTGATGACCTGACGTCATGGAAGAGGTGACAGCATCCGATGCAGAAATCCCAAGACTCTGGTATTCGGGCCGACTGAGGGCTACCTGCAGGCAGATAACCCAAGTGTGATTACTGCAACAGTGAAACACGAAGAACATCTGGATAGGCTTAAAATGGCCCTCAAGGGCAACTAGTCTAGTCTATACCTATGAATCTATGAATTTTATGATGGTTGAGTGTGAATTTGCTTCTTCAGGATTGGAGGACCCAACAGCAGTAATCTGGGGTACCTGAAAGTCATGGAGAATGCTGCTTTTTATCTTCTAAGTGATAATCCTAATATTATCCCAATGCCTTGAAATCTGCACTGGCTGCCAGATTTTGGTACAGACTCCATTGTCTGGGTCCCCTCTGAAATCAGGAAGCTATGAATTTCTGTCCCTCTATTCTCAGCAGGGAAAGGACTGTCACTAATTCCAAGGTTAAGCATGGACATTTCTTTGCAGAGTTCCTTTTCCTTTTACACTCCTGCCTGTGGAATTCACTGCTTGTCCATTAAGGCATTAACCAACTGTGGATCATTGCAATATTTCTCATAAAGCCTAATTTAATGTAAACACATTTATTAGAGATAGTTTTATTGTGTCTTGCTGTGGATCACTATTATTTCATAAAGTCTTAATGCTAACCCTTTTGTTTGACTTTTATCCCACATATTTAACTGATTTCTCTTCTAGAGCCTAATTAAACGGTTTAAACAATATATCTCTTTTATTCATTTATTTGTCTGTTTTATATTCTGTGGTGTGTCTAACTACAGGTTCATGAAATAGACCGATTTGATCTGATTCACTGAGGCAACAGCCTTCTCCTTTTTAAGCCTTTTTCATTTGTGGTGGACCTGACTGGATAATCATGGCTTTGGTCATTCACTCAGGAGCCTGTGCATCAGCTCTATGTTTTCTTTCTTTTTTTTTTTTGATTACACGGTGAACAATTTAACATAAATAGCAGTATTGAAGAGGTATACTCTCTAAAAATGTGCAAAGTCCAGTACTGGGAAGGGGTGCTGCACTTGGTAGGGAGGGGATGCTATGTTATTGACTGTGGTGTACAAGCTGGTGACTAACTGCATCCTTGTCCATGAAGACCCTATATAATTCACTGTACCATGGCCAGTGGGGTCACAGAGATGCATGCTTGCCTGTTAAGGAATACTTCAAATGTATAAGAGGGGAAACATTTGCTTACATAGAGAATCTTACATTTTATTGAAGTGAACCTATAAAATTACCAGTACTTGTGATAAGGAGCACATCTAACCCCAACACGTAGTCAACATATTATCATCCCTGAAAAAAGTGCACCGCACAGTTAGTATGACAATACTTGCAGTTCAAGAGCAATAATTCAAAGACAATAATTCCAGAGTATTTGGTCAAATACACAATGAAATGTACAGCTTGAAGAAGTGCGTTTACTGCTAGTGTTTATGTGTTTTTTTCTCAGAGGATAGAAAAGTAAAAGGGAAGTAATGTAATAGATGTGTCGATATTACATCACCAATAGTGTGCCAATGGCTTTTAAGCATATATGTGCAACAGCTATATGGGTACATGTGTGCCACTGCTACATAAACATATGTGCTAGTAATGCAAGAAGATATGTATGCCAGTGGTACCTGAAAACATTTGCTAGTAGTGCATAAACATTTCTGCTATTGGGGCCTGGGAAAATGTGTACCAGTGGTCCCTGAGGATGTATGCTATTGGTATCTGAAAACATGTGTGCTAGTGGTGCCTGATCATGTGTGTCAGTGGTACCTGAGAACATGTATGCCAGTGGTACCTGAGAAAATGTGTGCTAGCCGTGCATAAACATTTCTGCCAGTGGTGCCTGGGCATGTGTGACAGTGGTACCTAAGAACATGAGTGCTACTGGTACATAAACATTTTTGCTAGTGGTGCCTGGGCAAATATGAGCCAATGGTGCCTAAGCATGTATGCTAATAGTACCTGAGAACATGTATGCTGGTGGTACATAAACATTTCTGCTAGTGGTGCCTGAACATGTGTGTCAGTGGTACCTGAGAACGTGTGCTACTGGTGCCTAGGCATGTGTGTCAGTGGTGCCTGAACATGTGTGTCAGTGGTACCTGACAATATGTGTGCTGTTGGTGCATAAACATTTCTGCCAGTGGTGCCTGGGCATACATGCCAGTGGCACCTGAACATGTGTGCCAGTAGTACTTGAGAACAGGAGTACTACTGGTGCATAAACATTTCTGCCAGTGGTGCCTGGGCATATGTTCCAGTGGTGTCTGAACATGTGTGGCAGTGGTACCTGAGAACATGTGTGCTTGTGGTGCATAAACATTTCTGCCAGTGGTGCCTGGGCATGTGTGCCAGTGGTACTTGAGAACATGTGTGCTGATGGTGCATAAACATTTCTGCCAGTGGTGCATGGGCATGTGTACCAGTGACACCTGAGAACATGTGTGCTGGTGGTGCATAGACATTTCTGCCAGTGGTGCCTGAACATGTGTGCCAGCGGTACCTGAGAAGATGTGTGCTGGTGCTGCATAAAGATTTCTGCCAGTGGTGCCTAGGCATGTGTGCTAGTGGTGCCTGAACATGTGTGCCAGTGATACCTGAAAACATGTGTGTTGGTGGTACATAAACATTTCTGCCAGTGGTGCCTTGACGTGTGCTAGTAGTGCATAAATGTTTTTGCCAGTGGTGCCTGGGTATATCTGTGCCAGTGCTACATGGGCATATGTGCTGCAGTGGTGGATAAATGTATGTGCCATCAACACCAGTGTATGTGTACCAGTGGTTCATGAGCCTATTAATGCCAATCTCTAACTTGCATATGTGCACCAGTGGTACATGAACATATGAATGCCTGTGTCAAACTTGCATATGTGTGCCAGTGGTACATTAGCATATCTGTAAGTGCAATCCAGCTGGGAGCACTTAAAGTCTGCAGGACTAAAACAGCAGCAGTTTTCCAAAATAAAAAATGTAGTATATTCTATCTTTTCTAGAACAGAGGTGACATGCTGATTTTCTTTCCAGGTCAACTTTCTCAGTTGTCATAAAAGATCCCATAGTAATTATTGAATGAACCAGTAGAATCTATTAAGATTTCTTTTCTCCATCAACAGCCTTGGTAAAAGTTTTGGCAATAGCTAACTGATTTATGTGGAAGTCTTTTCTCTAATCTTTATGAGTACAACAGACATTGTTTAGCATGTACTTTGCATCCTAGGCCATGCCTATGTCATGTGATATGAGACACAAAAATGCAGTTATTCTTGGCCTGGTTCTAACATTCCCATCTGGCATGCTTTATCTGCCTCTACAAGATTTGTCTTGCTGACCTGCAGCAAATAAGGAATTCTCCTCCAATAACCTGATGCCTGCTGATGTGAGCCAGCTAAGCTTTTCCTAATTACTACCAACCACAACCTCATCATCAGAGAATGTAAACCTGACTGCACTGTGCAAATGCAGAGAATCGGCAATTGCTTATTGTTTTTATTTATAATTTTTAAAAGAGTAAATGTTATTGACCAAGGGCAAGGGTATACTCAATACAGGTAAAAGGTAACATATAGAAAAGTCATGCAAGGAATGAATACCATGCAAAATGGCCAGAGATCTGGAATAGAAATGCTTAGACAGTGGAGCTCTGAATGAATGATCTAACCACTGAGCCACCTTACTGCTCACTAGAAACAAGTTACCTAAAACAATATGCAACTGTCTCGAAGACATGCCACAACTGCTGGCAGACAGATTTTAAACCCTGCTAATGTCCCAATTATGAAGAAACCCATTTTATATTACCACATAGTTTAACTGTAGACCAAATGTAGTATTTTTGCGTTTTGTTTTGTTATATACTGCTGGGCTGTAAGGGTCACCTGCAAAAACCTTTTGTCTAGTCTTAATCACAAATAATAGCTTGGATTGGTGGGGCTTATTAAAATACTGCTTTGGGTAATACTGATTTTGAGGCAAGAATGGAATTGTACCTCCCACTCAAAAAATGTTGGGCATTAAAGACGTCATTGACAAGAATGAAAGGGAACAAACATATTCCTTTCTGCCTCAAAAGGAGCACTGCTGCCTAGGCCTCCCTTTAATTGTCAACAACAGAAAATGCACTCACAAAGCTAGCTCCAGCATGCTGAAATAGCATTTCAGACAAAATATGAAAAACAGGTAATGTAATACATTACATTAAAAAAACCCAAAGCTTATCATGCAATAGAAAACAAATGTGATTGCTTCAGGACACAGGTTAATCAGAACTTATCCTGAAGTAAGCCCAACATTCATTCATTCATTCATTTGTTCATTCATTCAAGTTAAGAGTACAAGTTACAAATCTGCAAAATGGTGTTCAGGAAATGTATGTGGTAAATATCTGTATATAGCTGAAAATAAAATGCAGAGCCATAAACAGCTCAGGGCAAGGGGGGGGGGGGGCACTTGTCCGGGGTGCAAACTGTTGGGGCACAAGTGGCAAAGCCAATTGGGCAGATGTGGTGAACTGAATTATGTGCCCCTATTGGCCATTGTGTGCCTGCCATAAAGGCCAGCAGCCCTAAGTCAATAAGGTACTGGCTGGATGGTGCTCAGGTGCACAGCTTGGGTTACCTGGGATAACTCTGTTGAGTGAACACTTGACACAAAACCAATCAACCTGTCAAACATGAACTAAGGATTGCTACACTCAATACTGCTTCACTGAGAGGATGGTGCTTGGAAATGGATGACATGATTGTAAGAAGGAGGCTGGAAATCCTCTATAACTAGGAGACAAGGCGGATGGGCAGTGCAGCAAAGCTACTTGACTTAGGATCCGGAGTCTATGACTCAGGAGGAGGACAGACTAGAAATGGTGTGGGAATTGTGAGGGAAAGGCTTCAAAAGACATTGAGGGATGTCATCAGAATTAGTGACAGACTCATGGCAATCAGACTCCAGTGTAAGAAAGGCAGTATTCATAATTTCAGCCTATACCCCACAGCAGGGTTGTGATAGCAAGGAAAAGAGGCAGCAGTTGCAGGAGTTAGTAGACAATACAGGACAGCATAAGCTAGTGTTGATAATGGGGGACCTGAAGTACATATCGGAACAGACAGAACAGGATAAGAGAACTGCCTGTGTCAATATGGGTGGGCCAGTAGGAGAAACAAAAGACAGGCCATTCTAGATGTCTGTCTGAAAAATGGCTTGAAGGTAGTCAATCCATGGTTCAGCAAGAAAGACAGTCATAAGATCATATACAACAGTGGCCAACATGCAACACAGGTGGACTTCCTTCTAGTAAGGACAGGGTACTAGGGCAGAATTAGTGATTGCAAAGTCATCTCAAGTGAAACAATTGTCCTGCTGCATAAACAACTGGTTGCCACAATCAGCTATAAGCAGTGGTCAGAAAAAGCTTTACAGTCAACAGAGACCAGGCTGAAGACCTGGAAGTTGACTGGAGAGAAATGATAAGAGTTCAAGGAAAAACTCAGAGCTCTAGCACTTTAGGAAGAAGAAGAAATAGATGCAGTTGAGAGAATTGTTTGAGGTCATTGGCTGACTGAGGTCTCCTGGACTACAGCTTAGACTAAGCACCTCATTGGTTCTTTTGAGATTTCTTTCTTAAAAGCTGTCTCAGGTTTCAACTTTCTGTTACCTAAGAAGCTCAGTTGTGAGTGTTCAGCCATTTTACAGTGAGCTGATCGAAGGAAGGACACTCAGCAAACTCGGAGCTACAATATATAACATTAAGTATCCTGTTTTTTGTTTATTTTGTTCTTTATTTCTTTGTTGTTTATAGCACTTTGTGTACTGTGTATTTTTTCTAGCTAGTTTCACTGTGTGTGAGGTATTAACTGGAAATTGTCCACTCTTATTAAGCATCTGTTGGATTGTTTGTTTATGATAACTTGTTGCAGTTAAACTCTTTTTTCTAGTGGCTCCTGTAGCTGTTTAAAACTTTCATTTAAAGGCTCACTGCTGCTTTTCAGCTGTGAGTAACATTTCTCCTGTTTGTGGCTTTGCAGTTGCCCGCCCCTAGTGTAAATTTAATCTGGGACCCTCCTCCCAGTCTAGTGTCATTACCTCATTCTACCCAGTACAGGGAGAGCATTTGAGAAGGCCAATCAGCTTAGTTTCTGCTACTCCTTTCTCTCTTTCCAAAAAAAAAAAAAAAAAATTATCTGCTTTTACTGTATTTGTGTTTTGCTTTTGCATCATCTTAAAAGTACTCAGTTGTATTTATTACTGCTTGGTGTAACTCATTGTAAGCCTTTTAGTTTAAGCACCTGGACTTCAGACCAGTTTTACATTAGGAAGGTTTGTGGTCTGCACTGTAGTGGTAGAACAGGCAGCTTACATCCTTCTAAGTTGGGAACTGCTGATTGAGGGCTCAGTGTCTGTTATTCTAAAAGTGTATTCATTCTGGTTTAAGCACTTGGGCTTGAGGCCAGTTATTTTACATTAAGAGGGTTCGTGTTCTGCACTCTTGTGGGAGGAGAGGCTGGACTCTGTCCTTCTGAGCTGGGAATTTCTGGTTAAAGCTTATAGTGCCTGCATAATTGAACTGCTTCTTACTGAAATTGGTACACCTTGTTTGCTGTAGCATAGACTAGATCCAGGCCTGCTGAATCTAGCTTGGTTTGTATAACTTGAGCACTAATCCAGGCATTCTTTAAAGTATTCAGTTGTATTTATTACTGCTGGTAGTAACTTGATTAAAGTGTAGCTATCATTTCTAAGTCTTTTGGATTAAGCACTTGGGCTTCAGACCAGTTGTTTTACATTAGGAAGGTTTGTGGCCTGCACTGTGGTGGCAGGACAGGTAGCTTACATCCTTCTAAGTTGGGAACTGCTGATTGAGGGCTCAGTGTCTGTTATTCTAAAAGTGTATTAGTTTTGGTTTAAGCACCTGTGCTTCAGGCCAGTTATTTTACATTAAGAAGGTTCGTGGTCTGCACTCTTGTGGGAGGAGAGGCTGGACTCTGCCCTTCTGAGCAGGGAATTTCTGGTTAGAGGCTTATAGTGCCTGCATATTCTAACTGTTTCTTACTGAACTTGGTACACCTTGTTTGCTGTAGCATAGACTAGATCCAGGCCTGCTGAATCTAGCTTTATTTGTATGCTTGTTGTTTGTTTATTTCCCTGAAATGCTAATTCCACCTAAAACGCAGCCTTTTAGCACTTTTGTGGATCCCTAGTGATATCTGCATTGCTTACTGTACTTATTTCCTTGTTTCACTTGAAAGAAAGTTACTGTTTGTTGTTTTTGCATTTAAGTTACCTGTAACACATTGCATTTAAGTTACCTGGCACTTGCTCACTAAAGCAATTATATAAGTCAGCTCTAAAAAATTAAAAGCACTACACCCTTACAAACTCCCCTTGAGTACCTTGTTCCCCATTGGCCCTTTTTTTCAATTATAAAGGAATTCCCAATACTATTCTAGCATGTCCAAAGGTCAGTTGTCAATCTCCTCTCCGGTCCAGCTGGTGAATCTGGGAATCTTGAGGCAATGTTACAACTGCCTCATGTACACAGACAACCCTCTCCTCCTCCCAACAAATTCAAACACATGTGACAGATGCAACCATATAGCCAAACTGGAGGCTAAGCTCTCTCAACTCAGTACTGGCGTAACCAGTCAGGAGGAGAAGGAAACCACACTCACTACAATTCCAGTCTCACATAGACCTACGACGACAACAAACCAAACACATAAACACACAAAAACATACTCAGAGGCTCTAAATAAAAATCTGCCTAAGCAGCAGAGACCTCCAAAGCAGACACCCAAGCAACCGCTACCCCAAAACAAAACACGTGCAACACATAGCTCACAAAGCCAGTGTGCCGAACAGTCACTGCCCTTAAGGCTAAACAACACACCTGATACACTTGTAATAGGTGACTCTATCATCAGGCACACTGACGTCCCGCTCACCAGGCTGAACAAGGAGAAGGTCACGGTGAGCTGCCTGTCGGACGCTAGGATCCGCCACATAACACAAGCACTCAGGTCACTCCAAGGCAAGTACAAATATGACTCAGTCATTGTCCATGCTGGTGTGAATGACCTGAGACGTACCTCCCTGGACTACATGAAAAGAGACATAGAGGATCTCTCTGAGCATGTAGCTCAGGCCGGTATGACCCTGACCTTGAGTAGCATCTTACCCTCACCAAGAATGATGCCACAATATGAAGACAAGATGATCACTTTCAACAATTGGCTTAAGTGTTGGTGTCATTCAAAGGGGATCCAATGCCTGTCAGCCTGGGATGACATGCTCAACAAGCCACGATGCTTCGCTAGGGATGGCTTGCACCTGTCACCCCTGGGCTTTTGGATATTGGCAAATGCTCTTGTACCCCCATAGTGCCTTTTTTAGGCAAGGCTCAAAAGACAAACCCACCTCCATAGGTATCACAAGGGATAAGAAACTAAGAGTAATGCTACTCAACGCCAGAAGTCTAAACCTCAAGATGCACGCACTCGAAACTCTCCTTAGCATGGAGAACATCGATATCTGTGCAGTAACAGAAACCTGGTTCAAGGCAACTGAGAGCACCCCAGCACTACCAGGTTATACCTCATACCATGCTTTTCGGCCCCAAAACTTGGACCGAACCACAAAAGGAGGGGGAGTATCAATATTCGTCAAAGATACCCACACCACCAGGTTGGTGGCACAGCACGAAGCATCAGAGACTATCCATATGCAACTCACTGTGGGTAAAACTGCCTTCCAGTTTATAGCCTGCTACAGACCACCCTCCCAAACACAGGAACCCCACTTGGCCTTCCTGAGAATACTGGAAAATATGAAGGTCTATCCAAACACCATTATATTGGGCGACTTCAACTACCCAAACATAGACTGGGAGCATTACTCTAGCTCCAACACCCTAGCCCAAAGGTTCCTAGAATTTATAAACTCAAATGCTATGGAACAACTTGTTACCACTCCCACAAGAGGGGAAAACATACTGGACCTGATCATCACCAACATGGGGACACTATGCTCCAGACCAGAAGTGTATCCCTCACTGGTAAGATCAGACCATAAACTAATCTCACTGGATATTCACATCCCGACCCCACCCCCTGCCCAGAAAACCACAGTGAAAAACTTCTCTAAAGCAAATTTCACATGCCTCAAAACCGAGGCGAAATCCTTCAAAGCCCACGAGCCTGTGGAAAATACGGCCCAAACCACAGAATCCTTTATAAACGCATTCTATGAAAACCTTCAGGAATGCATGGATCATGCAATCCCAAATAAAACCAAGACCCAATCCTCCAAAGGCAGACGTCCTGTCTGGTGGACCCCAGCCATAAACAAACTATACAATAGAAGGAGGAAGCTACTACATGATAGAGCAAAATCCCAAAAAGGGAAGGCATCTCTGATCAGTATTAGCAAAAAACTACGGGCACTCATAAAATCGTCTAAGGCCAGCTTCGAGAGAAAAATTGCACAGGACACTAAGGATAATCACAAGGCTTTCTTTAGTTATGTTAGGAACCTGGGTGGGAATTCCCAGATATGCTCAGAATTAGTCCAAAATGACAAAAATACACCGAGCCCACAGACATTGCCAACATCCTAGCTGACAGGTTCAGTGCAAACTTCTCCCCACTCTCCCCACCAAAAGGGAAAATATCTATCCCAACAGAGTGCTGCCCCCCTGACATCTCAGATGCTCAGGTAAGAGCCGCCCTCTCCAAAGCAAAAAACACAGCATCAATGGGACCAGATGGTGTCCCGGGCTGCATCCTACATGAACTCCAAGAAGAGCTAAACCCAAACATAAAACTACTGTTCAGTCTTAGCCTTACTACAGGATATGTACCCAAAGAGTGGCGTACAGCAACAGTGATCCATCTCCACAAAGGTGGTGCTTCAACGGATCCTGGAAACTATCGCCCCATAAGCCTGACTAGCTTGGTCTGCAAAGCTATGGAAAGGATCATCATGGACCTCATAAATAAAGATATTGGGGACCTACAGACACTGGATCCTACCCAGTTTGGCTTTGTTAAGGGCAGATCCTGCCTCTTAAACCTGGTCGATTTCTTTGAAACAGTCACCAAGGCCATTGACAAGGGGAAGGTGGTCCACACAGCCTACCAGAACTTCGCAAAAGCCTTCGATACAATAGCCCATTCGGGCATTATAGATAAGCTCACCAGCTTAAATATAAACCCCTATGTCACTAGATGGGTTGCAAACTGGCTCAAGGACAGAACCCACATGGTTAGAATTGCTGGAGCCATGTCAGACTCCAAACCAGTTACAAGTGGCGTCCCACAAGGCTCAGTCCTGGGACCTCTCTTGTTCGGTATATATTTCTCGGTGGTACAGGCCAACACGGAAGAACTGTGGCTGACCAAGTTCGCAGATGACTGCAAACTGGGCGCCATAATCAACTCTCCAGCCGACACAAGCATCCTCCAAAAGGGCCTCATAGAAACAGACAACTGGTGCCAGAGCCATGGCCTCAACTAAATGCCAAAAAGTGTATAGTCATCCCCTTTGGCAAAAACAAAGTGCCCACAAATTACCACATAGGTGGTAATCCATTAAGTACAGAAGAAGTCATTAGGGACCTGGGGACCCAAGTTGATAGCAATCTCTCATTTGACAACCACGTGGCCAAAGTGGTTAGAAAAACATTTTATATAGCCCACCTAATCATGAAGGGATTCACATCTAGATCAGGGGAGGTCATCGTACCTCTTTACTCATCCCTCATCAGGCCCATAATTGAGTACAATGCCCCTTTGGGGATGTACCTTACCAGACACCTGCAGCAACTGGAAAGACCCCAAAAGTACCTCACCAAGAGGATCAAAGGTCTCAAACAGATGCCATATGCTGCCCGGTTAAATAAACTCCAGCTCTACTCAGTGGCATACCACCTGCTCAGAGGCGATCTGTGCCTGACGTATAAAGCCATGTCCAACCCGGAATTAATGGACATGCTGCACCTCAGAAAATCCAAATCCCATCGAGCTACGCTCGAGACTTGAACCTCAGCACTGAAATAAATAGGACATGCTGGAGGGAGAGATTCATAACCCAGAGGCTCCCTTCACTCTGGAATAAAATCCCAGTCCAGGTTAGGCAGAGTCCCACAATGACTCTCTTCAAGAGGAATCTTGATGAGTGGATGGGAGATCGTAGGTTTACCCCGGCTATCACTTCTGTGTCACTGTTAGACAGAGGCACAGTATACTAACCTCAAAAAAAGGCATAGCAAAATTATTTTAAAATGGGTGGCGAAAGCCAAACACACTCTGGCTAGGCTTATAAATGCCCTAGGGCAGATAGCCTAGTATGAACCTATGAACCTATGAACCTATGAAGAAGAATGGCAGTGCCTCAAAACAGTACACGTGAGGACTATAGAATAGTTATGGAGCTGAGCCAGGTATGGATATAAGGTACATCAGGAAAGCTAGTGGTGAAATGCAGAAGTCCAGGAAGTTATCGAAACAAAGTAGGTGTGTAGGAAAAAGTGGGAGATAGAAAAGACTGAGTAGGCTAAGAAGGAATACTGGTCGGCTTACAAACAGGCTAAGAGAGCAGTTGCAATAGCAAAGTACAAGGGATCAGATACACTCTACTAGATTCTGGAAAATGACTCAGTAGATGACAAAATGAAACTCTGTCAAGTTCCAAGGCAAAAACAGAAAAATAAAAAAGGTAGTCATCAGACACCCTTCAAAAGGGACCAGCTTACCAGACCACAAAACATCAAAGACAGATGGAAGGAGTACTTCCAGCAGTTTCTGAATGAAGAAAACCCCAAAGAAACTTACTGTCCCACACACAGATTACCGTGAAAGAAGAAGAACAGAAGACCACCCTAGAAGAGGTACGAACAACACTAAGGAAAACAAAGTCAAGGAAAGTAGCATGCACAGATGAGGACACCGCACATATGATCAAAATGTTGAATGAATTAGGGGAGAAATGGAGCCTGTGGGAACTCATTGCAGTATGGAAGGAAAGGTGCATCTCAGGTGAATAGAGAATATGCATACCAGTGTCATTGTACAAGAAAAAAAATGGAGCATTCAAAAGTGTGGGCAGTACAGAGGTGTCAAACTCCTGTCACACTGCATGAAAAGTTCTGGACAGGGTGACCGATAAATGAATACGCAGAATAGTAGAAAGTAAGTTGGGAGATGAGCAGTGAAAACTCAGATCAGAATGCAGAACAAATGACCCAATGTTTGTAGGGGGAGAGATAATTTAAAATAAGCATGAGATGAGGAAAGAGTCCAATTGGGCATGCCTAGACTTGGAGAAAGAATATAGCAATGTCTCAAGAAAGCTGACTTGGGCAGTCATGCAGTGGTTCGATGTCCCAGAAACAGTATCAGAATTAGTGCAGGCAAGGACCAAATGACACAAATATGAACAGTGTTCATACTCACAGAGGGGATTCCAGTGTGAGAGGGGGTGCATCAGGGTTCAGCTCTGAGCCCACTGCTGTTTATACCGGTGATGGACTACATTTGCAAATAGGTTAGAATAAAGCGAATGACAAAGTTGTTGTATGCAGATGAGGTGGCATTACAAGCAAATTCTGAACAAGAACCTCCGTAAAGGATTGGGGAATGGAATAAAAAACTAAAGACACATGGGATGAAACTGAGTACAGATAAGTGTAATGGTAGCAAATGGGGGAAAGCAGAAGAAGCTGAGAGCTGAGAAAGAAGGGAAAATAGTGGAACAAGTTAACAACTTCAAGTAACTAGGATGGGTGGTTGAGGAGAAGGGAAGTATGAAAATGGAGGTCAAAGCTAGAATCAGATGAGCAGTAGCCAACTGGCAGAGAGTGTTGGGGTAGTATATGACAGAAAAATGCCAAAGAAGCTGAAAAGTAAGGTATACAATACAGTGGTGTGACCTGTACCACTGTATGGTACAGAAAGCTGGCCAGTGAAGGCTGAACAGTTGAGGAAGCTAAAGGTGATGGAGATGAAGTGCCTGAGATGGGTGATAGAATGCACATGCTGGTACAGACAAAGAAATGAAGACATCAAAGCAGAAGCCACAGTAGCTCCAATTGCAGTAAAAGTCAAAGTGAACATATTACAGTGGTTTGGGCACATGCACAGGAAAGCAGAAGGCAATCTGGTAAAGAAGATATGGGACAGACAAGACGAAGGTAAGAGGAAACAGAGGCATCCAAGATAGAGAAGGATGGAGTGTGTGAGAGAAGACATGCGACAGTTAGGCATGAGTGCAGAATAAGGTAGGAGAGTGGCATTGAATCAACCGAGATGGCAACAGTTGATGCAACATTCCAAACCTATGGAGAAAATGGGAAAAAGGGATTGATGATGATGATGATGAAGCACAAGTAATTTAGATAGCATGTACAATGAATACAACAGGTATACAATATGGGACAACTAGTAACTTACATTGGAACATTTTCTTTTTTTTTTCAATAATCATTTTTTATTATTTTTCGCAACCATATTACAAATTCACACATTATATACAATATATACAAAATGCTTCCATTGGTTAATTTCACATATATATCAACCTCATGTATTGATCAAAGGTACAGCACTCACAATCAAAAGGAAAATAAAAAAAAAAAAAAAAAAAATCCAACATTAACAAATCCAAGCCAACAATCTATCTTTTCTGTACATTTTCTATCTAATCTAAGGTTGATTTAGACTATATTCTGGTTCCTGAGAAAAAGTGGATAGTAACCTCTTAAGCCAAAATAATATTAAAAATTTGCTCCCATATTTTTATGTTGTTGATACTTTTCTTGTGATCACTAATTAACAGTTTATGCGCTAAGATGTGTTTTATTGCCAACAATCTGAAATTTTCCCACGATGTCTGGGCTGGGTTCAACCAATTTGTGGCTATATATAATTTCATTAATAGGCAAATATTCATAATTACAATCGTTTTTGATTTATTTAGATTCTCCGGCGGAATATGAAGAATCATAAACTCCCAAGAGAGTGCTGAATTTTGGTAACCCATTTTTTGTAACTGCAATTTTAATGAATTCCACAATTTATAAATGCACTTACAACTCCAGAACATGTGAAGCAAATCTGCTGTCTGATCAAAGCAATGTGGGCATATGGGTGAATTCTTCGCATCAAATTTGTGCAAAGTGAGACGAGTATAGTATGCATTGTTAAATATCATCAGCTGCGTAAATACCAATTTCTGAAGGGATACGGACTTTAATGTTAATTTAAATGCCTCCAATATCTTATTGTCATCTGGAAATATCAATTTCTCTCTCCAGTAACTCGATAAAAGAATATAATTATTATACTTCCTCTCTTTTATCAATTTATATGCTGCGGTTATATATTTTCTATCCTGCAACAGCGCTTCCCATAGATTACGAGAAATGATTAAATCTTCCCCTTTCATTTCAAAGTTGTTAAAATAGTTTATAACCAAGTCTTTTAGCTGTCTTACTATAATTAAATAGGAAATAGGAGTTCTATTTCTTTTAAAATATCCTGTACTGGTACTCCTAGAAAAGGATATAAATCGAGTACAGTTAACTCCATGATTAAAGGGAATTTCTTTAGATCAATCAATTGACCACCAATTGTTAAATTTGGGTTCCTATGAAACGGTTGGAAAACCATCATATATTTTAGTAAATTTAAGGAAGCGAAAAGAATTTGAATTGCCGTTACATAACTTTTGATGTGCTCCATTAGCTTATATTTACTCATTGTCCAATTATTTAAAAAGGGTAATGCTTTAGCGTTGACTCCCACTTCATTTATATGCTTGTACGTTAAGAGCACCCATTTGGGTGTCCATTTTCTATTATCACTATCGAAGTAAGACGTCTTTAAAATCCTATTGGCCTGAATCACTAAATAGTACATTTCGAAATCCGGTAATTCCAGCCCCCCCCCCTTATTTTTTGGAGCCATCAATTTTTCAAATGAAATTCTCGTCTTCCTAGGTTCCCAAAGAAATCTTCCCAATCTTATATGAAGCTGATTGAAGAATGTTTTGGTAATTCCGAGTTGTGCAGCTCTAAAAATATATAACATTCTAGGAAGAACATTCATTCTTATGATAGCTGCTCTTGCCATCATCGGTAACTTCAATCTACTCCATCTTTCAAAATCCAATGTTATTTGATCTGTAGTTGACTTTACATTGTTAATAAAAAAATCTCTATTTTCAGTTGAGAAGATAATTCCCAGATATTTTATCTTTTCTTCCGTCAATACTTGTCCTATTAATGGTAGCATTGAAAAAGGTGTGGGTGTCTTTAATGGGAATATTTTAGATTTTTTAAAATTTAGCTTGTAATTGGAAATTCTCTCAAAGATTTCTATTGCAGCTAATATTTTTTCAGTATCGGAAACAGGTGTGGTACAATATATGTTTAAATCATCTGCATAGGCAGCCATCCTAACCTTTATTCCATACAGTACAGGAGAATTATAAAAAACATTTTGCTTAAGGTATAAAAATAAAGGCTCCAAGTAAAGATTAAATAAGATGGGAGATAATGGGCAGCCTTGTTGGGTACCATTTATGATTTTTATCCTATTCGAGCATTCATGATTTACATTGGAACATTTTCAGTTTGGAATATATTGACAGAGTATCGTTCACACCATATAAAATAACTGGGACAAATAAAGCTAATTCACATAAATGCTGGAGGTGTAACACAGAATTAAAGATAGATGGCAACATATACTTTTGACTTTAATAAATTGAAGCAATTTTGGTTAGATATGGAAGATTTTAAAACTATGATCGGATAACTGTTTAACAAGATCAATGATTCTTACGAATGTTCCAATTCCCTGGTGTGTTATAAAAGAACAAATTAGAAAAAGTTTAACAAAAAATGGAAGAGTGATATGTCTCCCAGTTTTATGTAGCTTTTGGATTTATGCATTATTTTATCAGAAAAGGAAAACAAAATTATTAAGTTACGAACTGACAATAAGAATCCACATTATAAATATTTGAATATATTAGAATATATACTAAAAAGTCAAGAAAATGTGTTAAAATCTATGGTATCATTGTGTTTTGTTAATGTCTTTTTCTACAATATGAATTTTTCAGTTTTATATTCTAGCATATGCAGAGTGTTTGTTCTTGATTTCTTTATTTCTATATGTAGTTGTTTGACTTATAATAATTATAATAAAATGTAAAAAAAAAAACAGAAAAGAAAGGTTCTATAAGGTATCGAATAGTACAGAATGGTTGCAGTACATCTCTGGTAAAGACAGAAAAGAGAAACCAGTGAAGAAAATGCAAAAATTAGGCAATAATTACAAAACTGTAAGGAAGCTTGTCTTTGTGGTTAAAATGCATATTATGTAAAACTGAAAAATGGTAGCATGTCAGTCTGAAACCTCATTAGGGTTGAAAGACTCAAGGAGACAGAAACAGCTACAGATGTATTAAAGAGGAATTGTACCAAATTGATAAATTATAATAAGAGTCAAACGTAAGCAAATCTATTTAGTTTAATAACAAACGAGGGGAAGTGAATGAATAAATATTTTAACATGTTTGGGGGTACAATTAATCAAATTCAATGAAAATAAGTTTAACAATAACAGTGGCAAATGGCAAACTAAAACTGTTTTAAGCTGCAAAGAACTGAAAAGCCAACTGTATTTGGAAATGAGCAATACAAGTCCTTAGAAGACATTAATTCAAGAAATATAGCAAATTAATTTTCTACTTATCTATCTGGTAGTGTGAACATTAGCTCTAGATGATTGTCACTGCTGATGTGATACCCTGTCTCCATATGCAAAAATGGCAAAAGGGTTTGTGGTTGCATGGATGGATGGATTTTCCCAATTAATATAATTCTGCATTATACAAATGGTGGTATGAAGAGTAAAGCAAAGTAAAACATGCATTACAAAATATCAAAAACCCCATGGCTTCCGACAGACTCAGTGGCTCTCAGATCCCTGTGTGTCAAACCCTGCAACAAGAAAGCATAATTTAAAGTGAAATGTTCTTCCTGCCGATAACATAGTCATGAGTGTACAGCCACCAGTTATGCCCAGGAGAGCAGTTCTCACAAAGCATTTTCAACGTTGCCCTGTGTAAAATAAGCAGGTAAAACATTACCACTAAATTCTTTGCATGCTGAAACTACATATTTTAAATTTCCTCTAAATTTATTTAGAGGGTAAATCATTGCTATTCTCCACATGATAACAAATTTACTTGACAAAATAAATCTTACAAGGGTACTGACGCAAAGCATCTCCAACTGTGTGCCTGCAAAAAGCAATAACTAGGAAAACATCTTCTTAACCTGGACAGGGCTGCCATAAATATTTGTACAGAAATAGGTTCTTACTGAAAAAAAAAAAAAAAGAAACAGTGCTTCTGGCCGGTAAAAATTATCTACCTTTTAATTTTAAAGCTCCTTGCTTTTAATAAATATTTGATGAGTGCTGCAAATGACCTAGCATTTTATGCTCTGGTCATTGCCTTGTTAAAAAAGTTCTCTGAAAACATGCGCTATTTACAATTAAAATCACTATGAAAGGCATTTAAACATCTTCAGCATATATGCACCTAATACATACATGAAGCAAAACATAGTCTTAGAACTGTGGTAAAAAATATACAGGTATGAAACAGGTATAGCCATTCCTGTAAATTTCAATAAATGCGGCACATTTACTGGTGCACTGCTCAAGTACTATTATACAAGCTTCCCTGATTTCTCAGGTGTGTAAACTGCAGTTTCTTTCAGAAAAATTAAAAAAATACTGCTACTTCAATGATTCCATAACTGTTTATATAAAGATTTCAACAGAAAACCTTGTACATGTCAAGTTAAGAAAATTCTTTAGATTTTCTTCCCATGAGATCAGGCACATGAAAAAATCACACATTACATTTGTCCTGAAGTAACGCATAATATAAACTAAAGAAAAGAAATATGTACCAATGCATGCAGTAAGCAGAAAGTAACAAATGCAGATTAGAATGGTGCCTTCTAATGGCTACTTCTTTCTTTGCCAACATTAGTCCACAAGTCTGCCCATGGTTTTGAAGCAGAGCTAGCATCCATATGAACAACTCAAGTTTAGCCTTGCCTAATCCTCTCCCAGTACCTTTTCCAGTGATGTTGTCATCACTTGCATCACTGCAGGGTCTACCTATGCCCATGTATCCAGAGCGTATACTCTCCTTCACATGAAGGGAAAAGGCTACAATCACCAACTTGGGTAGCTGGAGATTTTGCCCTTCTCTTTTCTATCTCCTGTTCTCAATACACTTGGCCTCTGCTCTAGTACCACAACAACAGGAACACCATTTGAGACCCAGCCCCACCACTTGGATGAGCCATAGCTGCTTTTTTCTCATCCTCCCCCTGCCCAGCCTTTTGAATGCATTAGCCACTACTAAATATTTGCTGGTGTGGGTGGTGTGTGCTTCAGTTAGAGCTTTATTCCTCTGCACCCCAGAACTAGGATTACAGTGATAAACCATTTCACCATTTCAATATAACACTACAGGACGGAAAACCTGCTGCTATATAATCAAAGTCATCTGTTAAAATAGTTTATAATTCCTTACTAAACGTGCAGCTAAATTTTGAATCATATGATCACAGAGGCCTGCAAAATACATGAATAAGATTTCATGTATAGCACAACAGTGTTTGCAAAACAGAAGCATCTGGTATGAATAAAGCAGACTAGTCAGCTGGGAACTGTTATTTAATTTAATCCCTGTAAGAGGTAATTAATGGTTAAAATAAAACAACATTTATTCAAGATCTCGGTGTGCATTGTTCTAATCATTAATACCCTCTGGTCTGTGACAGAGAAATATCAGTGCATAAATCCTCAAATAATACTGGTTCATTTTCATCAGTAATGGCATTTACATCATCACAAACTGAGATACAATACTTAGGAAGTTTCACACATATGTAATCATGCCTAGTGTGGCACTGACCAGATGTCTAGGTTTGACAGAAGCTACTATGTTTGTGAAAAAAGAAAAAGAAGTGTAGTAGTCAGGGTTTTTGGCATCAAGGCGACACACACAGTACCTAGCACATTGCTCTTGAACACTGCAATTTATTTAATTGCGTGGGAAAACAGAATTATAAATAAGTAAATAAGAAGTACCCAAAACTATACATCTTAGGAATGCAACTGAAGATGAAGCACTAGCAACAAAAAAAATATAAAATGATCTGGGGTAAATTATATTTACAAAAGTATAACAGGATCTGATAGCTTAAAGTTAAGCATGCAATGTGACAAAGTAGCAAGGAAGCTTGTTATACTGAGCTCCAATGGAAGTTGTCCTACCTCTCTGCACGCAGGTAGTAAAACTTCTGCTGTAGTATTGATTGTAGCTGTGCAGACCTCATTGTAACAAGTTCATAAAAAGGATAAAGACAGTTCATAGAAAAACAACAAAATTGTGCATAGTGTGCATTAGACGTCATATAGAGAGATAAGAGGAGCGTAATTACAAGTAAGCAATTATAGATCCATAAAGCTGACCAGCATCATATGCAAATCCATGAAAAGACTTATCAAACTAATCATTAAGGACATAGGGAACCACCATAAAGGGGACCTCTCTCAATTTGAATTTGTCAAGGGCAGGTCATGCTTACTCAACCTGGTGGACTTTTTTGAAAAGGTCACTGAAGCAATGGATTAGGGCAAAATGGTACAAATTGCATACCTGAAACTGGCCAAAGCTTTTGACACAATCCTCCTCTCAGGCATAGTGAAAAAATAAATAAACTGGGAATAAAACCCTTGTGCCACCCACTGGATTGCCAACTGTCTCACAAATAGGACACAGAAAATCAAAATATGTGAAGCTAACTCCACAAAAAGACTAGTCACCAGTGCAATCCCCCAAGGTTCCATGTTGGGACCTCTGCCATTTTGCATCTATTTCTTTGACGTAAAAGCCAGTACCAAAGGGCTCTGGTTAACTATGTTTTTAGATGACTGCAAGCTAGGAGCAGTCATTGAATCCCCAAATGACTTAGCCATCCAGCAGGCAGGTTTGTTTCAAATAAATAAATAAATGGTTCCAACTCATGAACTGAAACTAAATGCCAGAAAATGCATTATAGTACCTTTTGGGAAGTCATCTACCCTGGGGAACTACCACATTGACAATAAGACCCTATATGTTGACCCAGTTTTTCAAGATTTGGTAACTTGTAGACAGTAATCTAACTTTCTACTACTATGTGCCCATTGCCATAAGAACATCCTTCTATATTGCACAGCTTACAAACAAATGCATTATTGTATCTTTTGGGAAGCCATCTACCCCTGGGAGCTCCCAGTTTTCTAGGATTTGGGAACTTGTGGACAGTAACCAATACTATATATATATATATATATATATATATATATATATATATATATACAGTTTAATAGATAATGAATGTCTCTCATTATTAACAGCTGGAGCTTCTAAACAGAGTGAAAGCCACAGTAAAAAATCCTGCTAATTAATGCAAAATTGAAAAAATGCCAACATTAGCATGCCTCCTTTCATAGTTTTCTTGCACAGATTTTAAGATGCATACTTCAGTCCTGATATACTTGATGCACCTTGCTTAACTAATAAGTTGCCAGCATAAAAATATAACAGATATAAAACTAGCCCTGGTTTATTTCAGCAAGGCTTGCTCCTCCATATGGCTGGAAAATCCCCACTCTATGACTTGGCTCACAGTACAGAATACAGGAACTAGATACTTTGCCATGCTGGTGTTAAATACAGACTTTATATTAATTGAAAAATTAAGCACAGGGTGTGCTTGCTATATTGCTGATATTATCTATTAAGAAACGTAGCCAGCAGGTAAGTGGCAAAAGATTTTAATATCAGGAAATAAAAGATGAAGGTACAACACTTTTCTTAGAATTGTTTCTGAAAAATGTTTTAGATCAGGAGTTAAGAAAAGGTGAACTATCTGTTGATGCCTAGACTAATAGAACTCACTCAGCTGTGAAGTTGCATGCATATGAAGCTGGCGAATGAAGCTTAGTTTGTATGGATAAGAACTACCCTTGACATATTTCAATCAAGTCACTACGCAAAGACATTAGATTTGTTCCACTTGAAAATTCTCTCTTGGATAGACCAAAAATATCTCCAATGCGCACAGCATGAACTACTTTATCACAGTTTGTTGTATGTCTATGGCCTTTCCCATAATTTAAAAGACATAATGAAGCATGTAATGAGAAGAAAGTATGTTTTAATCTATATCACTGCTTCAGCACCTTTTGAGATACACATCTGTAAAACTGGACTGTGAAAATATGATTCCCCCTTGTAGATGTTTATGAAGGAAAAGATTCATAGGCTTGATGTGCAAGCTTGAGCCAGGACTAATACACTGAAACAGAGACATAGAAACAAGCACAGGAAATAAGCAGCTGTAGCAAAGAAGTCTGTCTTAGTCTTGGTAAAGGTGCCATCTTACCAGTTCTTTAGTAGGGGCTCCTGCTACTGATGTGAAAACATACCAAAAACTGAACTTCAAACATCAGTAAATAAAATATGGCAATTCATAGCATGCGTCTCATGCTATGGGAAGATGACTGCCATATTATGGCAGCCACAATTTGCCCATAGAACATATATACTATCCATCCTCACCATCTAAATTCTTAACCTTAAGCACTGCCCCTCTTTAAACCCCTCAAAATCAAGGAGACTGTGTGCTAAAAAAACTCTTAACAGTCTATAACTCAAGCACACACACAGAGCACTAACACGATGTGAACCACCAGCAATTTATTCCATACAACGAAACTGAATGCTACAATTGTGCAAAGTGCATTTTCGTCCAGTAAAACATAGACGTCATCAGGTACTTTTCAATTTTCTTTTCTTTTTTCTAGAAATATTCACAATGTTTTAGCTGACTCTACTCTTTAAACTTATTTTTTATATTTTATTAATATTCATTATGTTTATCTACCTTTATGTATAACCTACAAGCACTTTATTTCCTTGTATTAATGATGTTTACATTGTCAGTTTAAATTTTTATAACTCAGTCATTACTGTTTTACTTATTACATTGTAATCATTCCGCCCTGACTGTCCTCTTAATAGTTTTGTTGCACTGTCACTGTATTTTGCATTCCTTTTGCTGATTGTTTGTCTCAAAGTATGTTACACATTTATTGTAATGTTAAATAGTAGCTAGGTCATGGCTGAAAAAGGACCCTCATGATACAGTCCACCTTATCACTTAAAATGAAAATAAGTAAACAAACTGTGAAGGTAAGGTAAGAATGCATGTCATGTACTGAATCACAAGGTTCACAATAGTACTTACCTGACATAACAATGAACCTGACAACTGACAAACTGTGCAAGGTTAAACAGTGCAATGCTGTCCTTGTGTATGTCACCTGTGATTCTGTACTGAATAGCTGTAGATGCCATGGTAAAGCTGCAATGCACTGAGGAGGATATTCTGTCTTCCACATGTCACATCATCATAATGTGCTGTTCTTCAGCATGAATGACTTATTCTGTGCATGTGTTATTCTGTGTGTGCTGCGTAAAAATAACCCAGCTGAGATAATGGCTATTCTGATGTTAAAATGCAAACATCACAAACATCTTCAATTCAGAAAAGGTAATATGAATCCTATGGTTCTTTTTTTCTGCCACTGTATTTGCTTACAAGATGAATCAACGATTAAAGCTAGCAATGCTTAGGCCACTTGGAAGCAAACTTGCAGGTTTAGAAGTCATAACAAACTCCTGGAGCTTCTCTTTTGACTTTTCCTTTTGAAAAGGAAAAATGGTAACATACTACCGATATTACAAAGTACAAACATCAATAACCTTGTGACTTCTAAATGACATCCATTCCCTCAATGTCTTACTGCTCATGTATATCGAAAGATACTATTAGTAAGGCTACCATGGTTTCTCAGTGCCCAGTGTTTATGTCACTTCATAAGAAACAAAATTTTGAAAAAATATTACTGACCCCAAACAGGCTGTCTGTACTTTTCACTTCTACAATAACAAAATGCATTGTTTCTTCTTGGTCCCGTTTCTGTTTACAGGTTGATTTTCTATTATTTTTTATCTATTTTGGTTTTCCTTCTTTCCCATGATTCTGCAACATGTCATGTTGAGCCGATGAAATATGACAAAGTTTGGGCTCCATAAAAATGATGACCACTTCAGCATGAATGTATAAACTTGTCACTGGAATGTTTTAAATGGACATTTGTCTAAAAGTAATATTTTCTAATGGAGCAAGTCTTCTCTCTACACCCACATTGTGGGGACTGTGTTTCCCCAAAAGGTTTGCTAGATTGTTATAATCCCCTCTCAGGTCCAAGTACTTTGAGAAATATCAAGTATTAGTTTTTTGACAAAAATTGCCTTTTTCTTATCTTTGGGAGATTTGGAGAAATTTACCAGTTTAAAGCAGTGCTCAAAATTATCCGATTTAAGCATTTTTGTTTCATTAAAAAAATTCCATTATACTGACATTCCAGATATATTAATCCTATACCACCTTATATCTTTAGTTTATTTTGCTTTGGTCATTGTGAGTTTTAAGATTAAGACATTATCAGATTCTCCAGAATTTCAAACTGTTTATACATATTAAGTTACCTAATATACTGGCCAGATTTGGACTTGACCTCTGGTTGGTTGCTCTCTGACAAATGGCATGATGATGAACTTCATATTTACAAGCCTCTTGTACTTTCTGCTCACCCATCTGTGCTCACAAGGGTAATGGCATTCTATTGGCTGCCCTTCTTGACTATTCTGCAAGCAGTTACATGTGTCTGCTGGTAGAATCAACTGATGACTCACCCAGATGTGACAGAATATTAACTGAAATAAAGAAATGCTGTTGTGCATCTAAGAGAAAAGTAAGTAAGTGTGTCTTTAGGGTTTTAAAGTCTGGCAGTTAGTATCTTCTTGAGAAACAAAATCCTGTCACCATTACCAGATGTACAAATGCTTACTAGAATCTGACACATTTCATTGACATAATCTTCTGTACTGATTATACTATTTTTGGTATTTTTCCATTAACGGGGCAACAGCTTGCTTGGCCTCGTTAACGGTTTTGTTGTAATGAAAGTTGTTCATTTAACCTCCTGAATCTTTTTTGAGATTTGTCCCTGACTGGTTGACGTAGATGCTACAGGGTGTAGCTGGTGGAAGGGGGTGCTTGCCAGATGTGAGCGGGACTTAAAGTGCTACATGTTCTGCCCCTTTTTAAAATTTCATAGGCATTTACCATTTTGGGTTGTCATTTTAATAACACAAAAGAAAAGCAGCTGTCCGACTTGTTGGTTCTCACCCTTAAGCAAATTCGAGGTGATAGGCTTGCGGGTTGTCTGTTCTGTGTTTTGGCCCTCACCAGGGATATTTTCTTGTTTTGGTAACATGCTGCTGTTCATGTAGAGCAGTTGTAGCTGTCTATATCTCTGTTGTCCTTCCATCCATGGTTAGAAAGGCCTGTTTGTTAGCCTGTCTTCAAAGTTCCTCTAACATTACATATTTATTCAGAGTTCAGTTAGCTACCTTAGGTTCTCTTTTTATTTTTTTTCTTCCCATAGCCTTTCTGACGAGTTTGTTTCAACAGTGCATATGGTCACCTAGTTTTTTTTTAGTTCTTTTTAGGACACTGTTAAAAGCCAATTGGCATGAAAACAGAATGCTGTATTCTCTACTGTTAAAAGAGCATGCCACTGTTTAATATATTGCATTCTATCAAAATACACATCTGTCAGATGCCAATCCTCATGCTTGTTTGAGTGAGTGTGATTGCAATCAATCCACAACTCTTCTTTCCCATTATTGCACATAGGGCCGGGGTGTCACTTCAACACCGGCAATCGTCTAGAGCAAAGGTTTATACTGGAGGATGGCTACCCTTGTGCGCTATTTCATCCACACCGCACACTTGCGCCCAGTGACAACATATAAAGCAACCATTTTCTGATCTTGAGCAACATAATGGGGGATCAAGGGAAGTATAACTTTTTGTTTAAAAATCAACGGCAGCAGTGTGATGTTTGCGACCGCGGGATATCATTCCAAATGCTTATTACAGCTGTTGCCCCGATAACGGAAAAGTACCCTATTTTTTAACTCAAGATTATTTGTCTTGTAAGTTATGAACATCATTTCTGTTTATTTAATTACTGAGTGACTGAGAAATGTTTGGATCACAAAGTGCACAATACCTTTTCTTTAAGGGCAACTTAGGGTTTATTATCAAAATGAAAATGCATTACAGTGCCACTGTTGTAACTATTCTTTGTGCTGCTACAGAGATACAGGCACAACTGAAGTGCCTAGCATCTCTAGGATTAGATTAGTTTTACCCTAAAAAGGCACATAGAGGTACACAGGTTGTGTGCACTGTTTATACTGCGATTAACATAACATGTTGTTCTGTTTTTGCAAGGCTTAGCTGTAACGGTTGTTGAACAAGTGCATGACTGCTAATAGAACCAGAACAGAAATGTAGAATTATAGTAATAAATGAACTCTGGCTAATTAATAAAAATAACCTACACCACAAAACATGCCCTAGCACATCTAACCAAGTCTTTGAAAAATCTGATCATGGAACAGTTTCTTCACTTATAAATTTAGTTTCTATATGGTCATTATATTATGCGTGCCTGAGTTCCAACATCTTTTATACGGTTATGAAATCATGAACAGTTGGCAGATAACATACTGATGTCATAACACTTCCCAAAAGGATTACCGAGCAAGGAACCTCAGCAAGTCAGGAGCTAAAGGCATTTATCACATAAGCTCAATGAACATTGTATACACAACATGCAGCAAGTAACTGTTTCTAACATATTACAGCACATTTTTCATTTTTTTAGCGATTAGCATGATCAGATTGTACAAATAATGATGTGACATGTTTTATGAAGCTAACAAATTTATGCTGTACATCTTTAAGAAAAGTGATAATAGATATGTACTGTGCACCCATATGTATACATATGTATGCATAAGTATACATATGGCTTTGCATGTGTTTTTATGTATTTGTCTATGGCCTAAAACTCTGGATAGTCACTGAATGGAAGAGATCATAGATAAAGGTGCAAAATTAATGATATTCAATACATGAATCACTGCTGCAGAAGCTTAACATATTTGCATCATACACCCTGCATCGGCCAGCTTCCCATACTTTGGGTGCCGTTGCAAGCGCTCCGACTGCCAAAAGCATGACACACTCCATATAAAAGGCAGTTGGTGCATCAAAACACTACAGAGATTTTTTTGCCACCAAAGTGAGCACTTCTTTGGTGAGCCCCATGATTTTCTCAGTCAGCTAGTGATTCCAAGGTCTGGGCATTTAAGTCCCTATTGGGAAAAGCCTTCCTATTTTAAGTGAATTTTTATGAGGAAACTTGTCTACTTTCTGTCAGAAAATGCTTACTTGTGAGAAAACTGTGTGATTCTGACTGTCATTTTACTTGGAAGGGAGCTGTTATGCTTGTGCTTGTATAAATTTTATGAGGAGAAGTTTAGTTTTTGACTAACAACTTATTCATTTATTGAAAGATAGTATTTGGGACATGATATTGTACATGTAGGGGATGTCAGCAGCTTACGTACCTCAGTACCACTTGTGCTCTACTGTTTACCTTATCTATTTATCAAGGCTTTGTGAGCTACACTTCAGACATCCTTCCTGGCTTACTGATGGAGAAGCAGTCTGTCACTGTGTTGGTACCTCAGTTGTTACCCAAAAAGAGAAAACTTGCTAAGGAGACATCAAGGATCAATCCGACTTCTAGTTTGATCAGCCACTGGTGGTTGATTCTGCTGTGACCATTTACTGTTCCTCAAATGACCTGCCTTTATCTCCCAGTCCTCTTGGTGCAGCCTTTCAAGCCATAAACAACTGGGAGGTAGCCACATCTTCTCACGGCTGCAGAGATACACTTGTTGGGCAAGGTAGAGCCACTATTATCAGATTTTGAGGAAGGGGCAGGTTAAGGGTCTCCTCTTGGCTTGGAGAGGGTTGTGGATGCTGGGTTCAGTGTGCCTATGTGTCAGACTTTATACACAGAGAGAGTGTGCTTAGTGAAAAACACTTCCAGTCCCCTGTTTCTATTTCCATGGGCTGGGCAGGTGTACTGGGATTTGTTAAGGCACTAATTAATGTTTTTCTTTCTCTTCAGATTCTTCAGGCAAGAACAGAAAAAGAGTTCCTTCTCCTACTGATAGAAATTTTCAGTCAGAAGGGCAGTCATTGCAAGGCAGGGGTGTACTTCAGGAGATTATTCTCAGTCTGCATATTCTAATTCTGAGGAAAGTATAGATTCAGACTTCCCTGCTGAAGAAATTTCTTTCACTGACCCTAACATGAAAAAGGTGTTTCTGTGGGATCAGAATGAGATTCCTATGCACAGATAATGTATCATGGCTTAGTACAGCTACAGTTGCCTAAAGCTGTATCTATCCTTCCTGTATTACCTAATTAGAGATTGTATTTTTAACTGCATCCAATCTTTCTGATGGTCAGCCTCCTGCTCCTGAGAGATCTTACAGGTTATACAAGGTGAAGATCCAGACGTTATTTCTGTTTCTAAATCTGCTGCTGCTAAATAGATTACTGCTACTAACCTCATTCCTTCTGACAAAGGTGGGAAAGTAATGGATAAGACATGTATTCTTCCAGCACTTAAACTTTCAGGATATTAAATTACCAAACTATGTTAAAGTTTTTGCTTTTGTCTTTTGATAACATGCAGAAGTTGATGGTTAACCTTCCTTCTTCTGAGGTAAAGAACTCATGAAATGCTTCTATGACAGCTGTTTCTCAGATGGCTAAGCATATTCTAAAATGTGATTATGATATTGCTGATTTGCTATGTTTCAAGGGGGATTTGTTTGGCTTTGTTCACAAAATATTACCGATGATAATACATTTCATATTTTAAAATTTTTTCAAAGATGATAAGGGTTTTGGATGCAAAACACATTGTTGCGAGCCCATGAACTCCAAGTGTGTGTGTGTGTGTGTGTGTGTGTGTGTGTGTGTGTGTGTGTGTGTGTGCGCGCGCGCGTGTGTGTGTGTATGTGTGTGTCTGTGTTTGTCTGTGTGTGCGTATCTGTGTGTGCATGTCTATGTGTGTATGTGTGTGTGTGTGTGTGTGTGTGTGTGTGTGTGTGTGTGTGTGTGTGTGTGTGTGTGTGTGTGTGTATGTGTGTGTCTCTCTCTCTCTGTCTCTCTCATCAGGGTTTTACATATATCCCTTGTTTTCCCTGTCAGCACACTTCAGCCAAGCAGAGACTTCACCATTATGCAATCAATACAGATAAGAAAGTCTTTTGCAAGGAATTTGGACCTGAGTGGTTTCTTCAGCAGTGAGGCAATGAGCTGTTGTTGTAGTTTAATTTTTACATGTGCTTGTTGTTTCCCGATTGATGAGCTATTAATGTCTGCACCAGGCTTTTCATTTACATCACTGGAGTCATTGTAGCAATATTCTGGTGGTATGCAGTACTGCACTATATATTTTTTCCTAGTTATGGTGGTCATAGATTTGGTTTTATGCAGGATTCCGTCATTAGCCTTGAAATTTAAAGACTGAGGTATGTCCCAGTGTTTTGAGAGGAGGTCTTTTGGCTATATATAAAATCAGTTTTATGACATATGACTCATATTTATATGCACCCATGCATATGTATTTATTTTATAAATAAATACATATATATATATATATATATATATAAAATAGATTAACATACATGGCTGCTGCAGTAGATCCTCTTGCTAATGCACTGTCATAAAACATTGAAGGTGGAAGTTATGTGTTCAGTTCCCTTGAGGACTATTTTGTTGGTCCACCAGTGCAGGGTACACTGTGGCTCACATACAGTAGGCTCCATTCCTCTTGTCCTGCATTACTCACCATACCCGCAGAAGGCAGGTTCTGAGACAACTTTCTAGACAGGGCTAGGCCGTTTTAGTTGGAAGATCCTCTATCCTTTTTCTCTTTGCTCTTTTGCAATTTATTTTCAGTTTGGCACTTTGGGTTCTATAGGCTAAATCAATATATAAATTACACAATTACTCAAGGTTGTAAATTGGACATTGAGGCTGCTTTCCACTTACTTCCAATCTAGGAGCATTACTGGCACCTTCTAGGGTTATTTTTCAAAGGGAAAATCTTGTTTGACACTGCCATGCCCAAGGGGTGCTTTAATGCTTGCACTATGTTTGAAAAGTTCAGTACAGCTTTTCAATGTTGCTGGCCACAGAGAACTCCCTGCAAATCAGCTATCCACTTTAACTTATTTCTTAATTGTGTGGTTCTGGTTTCATTGGGAATAAAGAAGAGTTGGACATTTTCATATACCTTTGTCAGGACCTAGGAGTGCCGTTTGCATGAAGGGTTGTTAGGCCTGAGTAAGTCCCTCCCTTTCCTACTTGGCTTTAATCAATACATTCCACATAAAATGAAGGGTAGGAAGGCACACAAAAGGTCCGGGGTCTAGGGAAAAGGGAAAAAAAATTAAAAGCATCTGATTTTATTAACATGGTAGGAGAAAGGGTGGGAAGGTATAAAAAAGGACCAAGGTCAAAGGAAAAGAAAGACATTTGTCTTTTTTTCATGACTGGGAAAAAGGCAGACAAACCTAGAAATAGGTATCCTGCTTTCTGGCATGACTGTGAGGAAGAATGTAATGTAGACTTTGTCAGCCTGAACTTTGTGACGTGCTACAGAGCCGGCCCCACCAAAGTTTATTCCTACTGTGCTGTGATCCATGGGAAAACATCCATACCCAGCTGTCACTCATGAGTTAGAGACACTCTTCTGCTGAAAGAATGTGTCAAAATGCTGTGATGCCCTGGAACACATAAGGTGTGAAGATGCACACTGCAAGCTATTGCATATTCACATATTAACAATACCAAATAGTAGTGAAGGCAAACCTTTGTTTCCTCTGCAATTGTGCCTGTCCTTACCTTGAGTGTTAATGACAGCATGCTTGGCTCAAGTGTCATAAGAGTGATAAAAATGTTTCTCATTCTTTAGGTTCCTATGTAGTTACTAGACACACAGTCCTGGAGGACCACTGAGGAGCTACCCCTATTTTTCCCAATTACCCTAAAGCATTGTCTGCTTATGTGGCTTGGTTAAGGTCACACAGTAGGCAAATGGAAGCTGAAGCAACCAAACCATGGACCACAAAAAGCTGCTCATCAAAAGCTCATAGCCTTAATCCTCTGTGCTGACCACTACACTACACTGCAATGCAGGGTCTGATTTGTGTGCCCAGAGTCCAAACACTCCATGTGGCCTCCCTAAGTGTAATATGAAGACTTGGCTGTGAGAAAAATGCAGTTGTTTATCTACTATGATCAAAACTTTTAGAGTGACAGGGAAAAGGGGAACAGACTGCTTTAACAAGTCCTTGATTGGGTTCATACATCTGACCACTTTAAAATCTAGAGACACTGAGTGAAACTGAATCCTCTGATAGGAATAAGTCATCCCAGCAAGCCAAATACCTAATCCTCATCATCTAACTTCCTAAAAACAGCAGGAAACCACTTTGCACTTAAGCCATGACATTGGGCAGATTATTTTCCCATGGATAAAAAGTCAAAGGGGGGTTATCCCAGGCTGATTCTTTGTCACCACTGTTGTTTTGCCTTGCCCTTAACCCACTAGGCTGTTTACTTAGCAGATTAGGCTATGGCCCCAGAAAACAACCTTGTTTAAAGATTTCTCATCTACTTTTTGTGGATGACTTAAAACTGTATAGTTTATTAGGTAAGGAGTTGAAAGCACAACTACAAATAGTTAAAACTTTCTCAGATGATATATTTTTATTTATTCTTTGTTATCCAAATTAGTCCCACTAGGATAGTAGTTTGTTTTCAGGAGAGACCTGAGGTGGTATTTATACTACTAGGGGAAATTTGGCCAGGGCATCAGGGATCTTCCCATATTCATTACAGTAATTGCAACGAGTTTTGCCAGTGATTACAAGTGCATGTTTAGGTCCTACAGCAGTGGCAGCTGGGAGGGTATTCATGATGGAAGCAGAAGGTGAGGGAGCAGAGGTGAATGACAGCTCAGTAGATGACATTATTGTGGACTCAGAGGTTTGGTTCAACAAAACCTTTTTATTGAGTCAAATGAAGAAGTTGATGGATGTGTTGTTGCAACCCTCTAGTCAGGAGGGTTGTGGGATGATATTTTACAGGAAATGATTATTCAGAGCAAACCTGAGAATAGCAGTAATCATCATGGGGAGAAATAATGGAAAAATAAGGGAAGAAGATGTACTGGAGGTAGCAGATGGAAGAGAAAAGAAGAAAACCTATGCTAAGACAGTGACAAGTACACTGTGGGAGGAAAACGTGAACCAGAAAATGTAACTAAAAGAAAATTAGTGTTAAGATTACAAAGTAAATGTGATGCTCCATTGAAGAGGTAAGATGTATGAGACAGTGTTGTTTTGACCCTGGTGTTACAATTCAAGAGGTAAGAGTGTTTATTCTTATAAATAGAGATACTTTTTGTGACCTTATACTTGAGGCTGTGCAAGGAATGGAGAACTTTATTAGTGCATTTGAAAAAAACAAAACTGATAATCCATGGAATGACTATATTATAAAGGCTGCATTCACTGGGGCAAGTCAAACATGCTTTATATGTGGAAAAGGGGCATTTTGTGAATAATTGTGAAAAAGAAGATGCTACATTTGTGGAAATCTGGGGCATGGGGCAAAAAAATGTCAGTTGGAATGTTATAAATGTTTAAAAGGGACATCTAGCAATGGATTGCAAAGAAATAGAAAATGAAAATGAAAGTAAAAATGAAAGTAAAGAAGTGGAAAAAGAACAGGATAAAATAAAACAATAGAAGGAAATAAAAATGACAGAAAAAAGGGAAGTTAATGAGGAAGAACCAGATGGAGGTGTAGAAAAATTTCAGATTTTAGTGATGAAGCAGATATAAATTGGACCTTGATAAAAAAGAAAACTTCTATAGGTAAAATTGTTAAAAACAGGAAAAGAAAGTTTAAAATTGAAAATATAAAAGAAAAAAGAAAGGAAATGGATAGAAAGAAGAACGTGAAAGAAAAAATATGTCTGAAAACTAAAAAATAAAAGAAAGAACAACTTAAGAGCATTATCCATAAATGTGAAGTCTTATAAATATAGCAAGGAGAATGGGAATAATAGAATGGTGTAAAAATTGTGATGTGGACATATTTATATTAGAAATTATAAGGATTATAACAAAAGAAGAAAGATTGCAGACAGAAAATTTATGGAATGGGCATACTGTATGGAGTCTGGGAGATTAATCTTGTTCTGGAATTGCAATTTTATGCAGTAGAAAGATTAAAATATTAAACAAAATGTTAGTAAAAATGGGTAAATTGACTATCCTACACATCAGATGGCAAGAAAAAAATATATAGATTTATAGACATATGTGATAGTGAAAGAAAGGGGATATTTATTTCAGCAAATATTAGACTATACTATAGTGAGCATGAATATAATAATAACAGGAGATTTTAATTGTGATTTGAGAGAAAGAAGAAAGAATAGGGGAAAAGATATAAAAAATAATGAAGGAAGTAATAACATGTGGAAAATTGTAGTTATGGAAAAGAAAGGGTGGTGGTATAAAATAAATGTGTTTAAAACAGAGATTGATTATTTTATATTATCAGAAGAGATAAAAATAATAGCAGAAGAAGTAGACCATCTAGCAATATGGATAGAAATTGAAAAAATTAAAAAGTATATTAAGATAGGAAAAGAATAAAAAGAATAAATGAAAAAGAGTGGGATAGAGATAGTAATGGAGAAGATATAATTGCACATTTTGGAAAGAACATTTAACAATGATACCATTTTATAAAAAAAATGACTGATTGGTGGATAGTATTTAAAAATATATATAAGGAGACTTATTTAAGTTGGGAAATAAAAAGAAGAATAAAAGAGAAATAAGAATATGTGGATGAATATGAAAGGGTTTTACAAATCTAGAACATAACAGAATAGAATTTTATTAAAAAGAAAAAGTAATATATGAGAAATATAAGGAACAAATCAAAAATATGTTATTTCAACAAAGATACTTACTACAAGGGAAAAAAGAAGAGGCATCAGCATATTTAGGAAAAGTAGCAAAACAGAAAAATTGTGTAATAAGGGAAATGAGTGGTAAAAATGGTGAAGTTAAGAAAAATCAAAAATAAATTACGGAAATAGTGGTGGAATATGTGGAAGAGATGTATAAAAAGAAGGAAAGCAAAGGAATCCAAATAGATTGGCAAGTTAGAAAATTCAAAGATTTGATTAATAAAGAATCAGAAAGTGAAATAATGATAGACGAATTATATAAAATAATTAAACAAGTTTACATAGATTTTGTAGCAGGCTTAGATGGAATTAGGAAATGAATAAGGAATTCAAAAATTGGCAAAACTTACTTTGTAAAAGAATGGATGGAAGAGGGTTTTATGTATAAGGGGATTTGTAGTGGTATATTAAAATTCTTATTGAAAAAAGGAATAAAGAAATAAAAAAGCAGAGAACAGTACTATTAAATAATACTGACTAAGATATTTATGAAAATTATAAAGAAAAAGAATGGGCAATAAAATACAAAGTATAACTGAAGAAAGAGTATTCAGTATTAAATATAGAGGTTGTCAAGAACTTTTAATGATTATAAGGGAAGTAGTAAATGACATTATGAAAGAAGGACAAGAAGTAAAATTAATGGTAGCAGACATTAATACAGCTCTTGATACAATGCAGCATGAAGTATTATGGAAATCAACAGATAACTACAATATTAGTAAGAAAATTAAAAGAGTTTTTGTGACTACTTATAGTAGTAATAGAGTGAAAATACTAATTAATGGATGGTTAAGTGAAGTAGAATGAATAATGGGATTAGTCAAGGATATCCAATGAATAATATTTTGTTTGTTTTAATTATTAATTTAATAGTCAGTCAAATTAAGAGCAAGTTGAGAAAAGCAGAATAAAAAAATAAGGAAAATGTGTAAAACTTCCAGTTATCATGACATATACTGATGATACAATTGCTATAACAAAAAATATTTTGGATGGAAAAGGTAATTCAATATTGGATAAAATTATTAAAAGGAATAGGGATGGATCTTAATAAAGAATAAAGTCAATAAAGATAAAAGTCAAGGATTATGGCACAGTAATAAGATAATAGGTTTACAATATATTACAACTGAAATAAAGATTTTGGGAATAGAGTTTGGCATTAATGAAATAAAGAAAAAACAATCGCAAACCATGATAAGAAATCTAAAAGAAGTATGTGCATTATGGAAAACAAATTATCTTATAAAAAGAAAGCAAAGTTTGGTTAATTCAGTGTCGGTAAACAAAATAGCATATTTCTAAGTGTTTTTTTTATTCCAAAAATATACAAAAAGGAAATAATGGAAATATTTTTTTCCTTTTATATGGCGTTCAGAACTGAATCTGGTAAAAAGAGGGGTGTTGTACTATAATAAAGAAGGTGGTGGTTTAGGATGAATAAATCCAATAGTACTTTGGACTTCTTTAAATGTATATAAAGCATTAGTATGGATAAAGGATATGGAGAAAGTAGTGGTAAATATATTTGATTGTAAGTATAGAAATATGTGGAAAGAAGGCAGATCCAATAAAAATACAAAATTATAATGAAGAAATGCAAAATTATTTAGAAAACATAAGAATATGGAAGATAAAGATTAATGATGTGAAAAAATGAAAATAAGGTATGAGTAGAAATTTGCAAGAAAAAATAAAAGCTATTAAAGAAAGAAAGAAATAGCATACAAAATAGTTTGAATAGTAAGATTTTTGTGGAGGTTAAGTATAAACTTTCTGTTAAAAGTAATATGCCATATAAAAAGAAAAATGAAAGAGTTTGCTTATATTGCGAACAGGAGACAGAACATGTGTTTTAACATGTGAAAGAGTGAGAAAGTTATGGAAAAAAACGTGAAAAAAATTTATTTGGAAATATGAATGAAAAAGATTACAAGTATGGATATTGTAAGAATATCAAAAAAGAGGAAACAGTAAGAAGACATGAAAGAACATTCATGGATTATCTGTAATGATAAACTTAGTGAAGTTATGTTTAATGAGAAATGGGTCTTTCCAGCAGTTATAAAAGGAATCAAATGGTGGTTGTGTAAAAAGGAGTGGGGGTTCTGAAAAAAAAGACACTGTGAGATATTCTTTCATTATAAATGTTGGTGGATGGATTATGTGGATTATGTAAATAAGTATGTACATGTGTATATATATATATATATATATATATATATATATATATATATATAGAACATCAGTGTAAATAAGTTGCAAATAGAATATACATACAGGACCTCTACTCTTTTCAATATGTGCCATGGGATCTTTTACATCCACCTGAGCTGCCACCAACTCAAGCAGACAGGGCCTCAGTTTAACATCTCATTTGAAGGATGGCACATCAGCACCCCCATTATAATGCACTTCAGTGTAAGCAATTGATCTACCTGGTGTGAGAATAGACACTACCACATTCTGATCCAAAGGCAAGTGTGCACTCTGTTGTACCACTGCTTTGGTCTTGATAAATGTGAAAAAGCAATATTTAAAACAGGAAAACTGCAGCACCAAGAAAATATCAATCTAGAGCAGGAATGTGATATAAAGAAATTGAGCAGGATGGCATGTATAAATATTTGTGAACAGATGAAGGGTCAACAAAATAACACGAACAAATGAAAATAAAGCTCAATAAACAACGCTTCAGAAGACTAAAACTGATATTGAAAATTGTTTTCATGTCCTGGAATAAAGTATAAGCTATAAATCAATCTGCTATTCCTGTTCAAACATACAGTTTTGAGGTGATTTATTGGCTCCAAAAATTAATGGATCGATTGGATGTGAAAACAAGGAAATGGTCCATGCTTATAAAATGATACAGAAAAAGCAGTGTGTACCAATATATTCCTTGCTCTGAAGGAGGTATGGGCCTCCTTCAAATTGATTACATGTATAGAGCTGCACTTGTAGGACTACATACATACCTGCTGACTTCATTACATACGTACATAGTGAAAGTTTCAAAACATGAGAGGTCTAAGATGGCATCTTTGCTTATTTAGCAGAAACATTTCATTGTTAAGCAAGAATGACTATTAAACTAGAAGTAAACATAAATCAGATAGCAAAAGATTGTGCTAAACAACAAAAGACAGAATATAAGGAGAAGGATCAGATAAGAAGGAAAGAAATGTGGAAAATCCATAAATATAGAATCAAGTACAGAGTGCTCCCGGAACCACGACTTATTGACCAAAATTTGACTCAAGAGTGGGTAAGGAGAGGAGAACTGAAAAATAAAAGAAGAAAGGTTAATGTTCACCGATGATAGTAGACGATATACATGCTGGTTTACAAAATCCGTTAAAAAAGTGGGAGAAACAGACAAATGTACTTTCTGTAAAAATGAACTGGAAACAGTTGGACATCTTGTTGCTGGGTGTGATACACTCATGGCAGAGGGACTATTTACTGAAAGGCACAATAATGATGCAAGACTGTTGCACTGGGGATTCTGCAAACACTATGATCTAGAAGTAGTTGAGAAGCATTGAAAACATTAACCACAGAGTATTACAGAGAATGATGAAGTGTATATCTCATAGGATGACCCATTACCACAGTTCAAAAAACTGATGCAAGAAAACCAGACATAGCAGTCCATGAAAAAAAATGGCAAAAATAGTATTGATCCTTGAAATTGCTACATTCAGTGATTAATGTCTTACATATATATATATATATATATATATATATAGAGAGAGAGAGAGAGAGAGTCACAAAGTGATACATTTCAGGATTTGCAGGACGTAGCAAGAGCAATGTGGAAGAAAAATACCTGTACAGTTGCAACAGTAGTAGGAACAAAGGGTCTAATGAAAAATAATTTGCAGTCATACTTAGAAATGCTACTAATACTTGTAACCCCATCAGAGAAGGAGGCAATTCTATGCAAATTGCAGATGGTCAGAGGAACAATTTTGGCTAACATCAAAGAATAAAACACTGCTAATTTCATGAACTCTAATTGTATCCTGACTTAGGAATGGGGTTAATTTCTGTCAGGATATTAGAAAACCAAAAGACTTGAAGAAATTAAACCTAGAGGGGTTTTCTAGCTGATAGAAAAATTGCTTTTAATGGGAAAATTCAACACCTAACTGCCTAAAGGTTCCTGAATGCTGGAGGTCTTGGGTTTGAGTCTCAAACAAGAGCTAGCATTTTCCTTTGATGTTTACAAGATTTAAAACCAATGCCTCAGCAGAAGGGTTTCTGTGCATCTATGTGTGTCTCTGTAATCTGAGCTGATCACCATGGTAGGAGTTTCCTAGCTGAAAGGAAAAAATATTTTAAGAGAAAACTGAAGACCTAATTACCTAGTGGCTCTTATGAGGTCAGGGGCAGTGATACTAACAAGGAATGATGGAAGCATTAGGTTTGATACCCAAAAAAGAGTTAATATTTTCCTTTCATGTATACAGCATCATGTTTATATAAGTGTTCTTCTGGAGAGCTGGAGATCTTTTTTAGTTCTTCACAGCACTCAAAGATAGAAAAGACATCAAACCTAGACCTCTGCCTTTACTCCCTGTACCATTATAAGACATACCAGAGTGGCATAATTCACATTACTTACAGTGTGCAATTCTACCCTCAGTCTACAGGATAATTTAAAAAAACACCTGTGCACAAGCTGGATAACCGATCTTAAGCAAAACTACTGAAACTGGTTGTCTAAACAGAAAATATTTACTTTCAGTGGTTTAATAACCAGTGCAATTTTAGGGACTGGCAAAAGGCAGATCTTTACTTGTGGCAAGTCCTAAGTCATCTCCCTCAGCACACAACAAACTGACGACAGTTACTCAGACATCAATTTCTAGGTTATGCTCTTGGAACTCATGGACCCTTGCTCCTTGACAATTTATCCCTCACAGCCAATGTCATCATACTGAACTGATTCTTTGGACCTTTCAGATCTTGGTGTAGAGTAAGCAGACATCTGTGCATGTCTGGCTATCTTATCTCAAAAGACTGACAACAGTGATGACTTCTTCCTCCCTACCTTGATCAGTTTTTCACCCATCTCACTAACAGTATTTTTAGGGTGTCATTACTATATAAAATACATATTTTCAACATGTTTTATATTATTTGTATCATCCTCCTGTTTAGATAGCTTCTCTTCTTTCAGGTACAAGAAGATGAAGTTTGCAGCTGTACATTGGTTAAATGTCCCAGTTTCTTTGCTTTTTAGTAATAAAGTGCATTTATTCTGACCTCAGTAGACTTATTAAAACCATTGCTCTAAATATAACTGTCAAATTTTGAGAAACTCTGTAATAGAACAAGTGAGAAATATGAAAATCCACATGTTCTCATTGTTATTTGCATAGAACACCTACTGTTTTGGGGAACTTGTTATGTACACAGTAATGCTCCAAAGGTGGATATTAACAGGGAAATAATAGACTGGTGGACAGTCACACCACCCCTGGAAGATTATTATTATCTTCACAGTGCCCATCCTGGAAGACATTATTGCACTTAGATAAATGGTGTTAAATGTCATTAATTTTTTTTAACATATACCTTTTTTTAAATATTTTACTATAAAATTGTTTTGCTGTGTGACGTCCCTCCTCTGGACCAGTGATCAAGGAGCCTCAGTCCTCACCATTAGCACCAGTGGGGAATGTTGACTATAAGAAAAATAGACACAGATAGTATTTTCAGAGGCAACCCTCTGTAGCAAGTGCAATTTCCCTTAAGAGCACACAGGGAATGCACACTCCCGTTCTGGGGCTGGGCTTCCTCTCCAAGCCTCAAATAACACTCCCCACTAACCACTATAGAGCTGAGTCCTAAGCTGGGTGTTCCAAGCCAAGTCCTCCATCACCCTCTCTGTGCTCTCAGTGTCCCTTTTCAAATTAGCTGCCACACGGATTTGCTTTGAGATTTGATTTTCACACAGACACACCCATCTGGGAAAGGCTGGCACAGCTTACCCACTTTTCCACATCCACCCAGACTGTAAGGTAGATCTGCTGCCACCAGACCACCCAAAGCCAGCAGCTTTAAGGCTCTTACCAGGGTATCCAATTACACTTAGTAAAATTAATACTTATATAAATGGTAGTGTTTAACCAAGCAGCAAGACTTTAAGGAACGTGGAGCCCCAGTGCCACTAACGTAACGCAAGTACTTTTCAAAGGTTAAATGTTTATTAAAAGACCAGCCATAATGAACAGTTTAGATATATTTAATAATAAATAATAAAAAACATAAAAATACTGAACATCTATTTGCAATAAATACCAGAGTTTCAATTACAGGAAAAATTGGAACAGGAAGATAAAAAAAGAACACAGATCAAAAGACTCAAACAGATACAGAAAACAACAAAAAAACAAAAACAACCCCCCCCGCAACATTTAGCTAATCTCACTATATGTTTTAACTGACTAAAGAATTACCATTCCCTAGTTACTTACTAAAACAAGGCAAGATGAAACTGGATGAGTGTCTAGTCAGGTCCAGAAACAGAGTGCATACCTCACATCTCTCACTAGTATTGAAATACAATTTCAGTGCTGGCTACAGAATGACATCGCATCTGGTCACCTAACTCTGTGGTTCCCACACTACCTTCTCTCTAGAAACTGAGGCAGGATCTGCCATTGATTTGGCACAATAAACACATAGAACTTTAGCTAAGGTTTATTACAGCATGTGGAAACTGTAAAACAATTCCAACACTTCCATGGTTCTTGTAGAAACTAACAAGCCATTCTCTGGCACCCCAGGGTAGCAATTAGTTCATCAATAAGGACAATAGAACAGGACCCCAGCCCCGGCTTTTCACAGGCATTGCATCTCTGGCTGCATTCAGATGTGTGAGGTAAAATCTTTAAGGCCTAAACCAAGTCATTTAATTTTAGGCTATTTTTTTCTTAAGTTTAGCTGGGCTGAGCTTAATCCCTTCCCTTCCAGTATCCTCTGTTTAAATATATACATTTCATCAGTTGCAACAATACAGTTTGACATACATGTATATTTCTATTCTGTCCAACAGGACCCACTGTTGATACATTTTTATCACAAACAACTTTAGAAATAGATTTTTAATGCAAGCATCTATACAAATCAGTTTGATATTCAAATGACACATATTTTTTTACAAAACTCCAACTAGCTATGCTGGCATATGTTACACATACACTGCCCCACTCCCCCTGGCACAGCTAGCACTACCTCACTTCATTACATCTCTTCCCCCTTTGAAGAATCAAGCTAGATTTTCAAGTGACCATGGAGGAACATTGCTTGATAGAAATGAGCCTGTCTGGAAACACATTAACCCATACCCTGTCTTGACAGCCCATCTGCACTGACATTGCTGACCCCACTACTGTGCTGCACTGTCATATCATAAGCCTGCAATCATAGGCTCCACTTTAATAACTTGGCATTTTGCTGGCTGGCTCACTGCAGCCATGTTAAGAGATTGTGGTCTGCAACCACAGTGAATTTCCTTCCATACAGATATGGCTGAAGTTTTTGCAGTGACCATACTAGAGCTAGGCATTCTTTTTCTACACCATAGCATTCCTCCCTGGCTTGCAGTCTATGGGTGAGATATACAACAGGGTGCTATTTTCCCTCTGAGGAAACCTGGCTGAGTATAGCCCCCACCCCATGGTTTGAAGCACCCACCTGCACAACATATTCTTTGGTGTAATCTGGACTGGCTAGCAGAGGTGGGGAGTCTTCCAAAAGCTCCTATAAGTTTTTAAAATGCCTGCTCACAGGCTGGGGTCCACATAACCTTATGTGGCCTGTTTTCCTTGTCAGGTCTGTGAGAGGAGCAGCTATTGCACTATAACTGGGAATGAACTTTCTATAGTAACGCACTGTCCCCAATAATGCCCTCACCTTCTTTTTTGGTAACAGGGGCAAGCCATTCCTGAATAGCTTCCACTTTGGCAAGTTCTGTCCTGATCTTACCACTCCACCACTCCCCACTCTATGACCCCACGTAGGGAGGGAGAGCTCTGCCAAACCCACCTGACACTTACTGGGCTTAATGGTCAACCCTGCCCTTTGCAGTCTGGCCAGGACCTCCCTGACATGGTAAAGGCGCTCTTGCCAGGAATGGCTGTAGATGGCAATATCATCCAGGTAAGCAAAGGCGTAATCTCCTGCTCCTGCTAGGTTAAGATCTACCAGCCTCTGGGATAGGGCATTTTTCATCCCAAAGGGCATGTTTGTGTACTTGTTTAATCCGAAAGGAGTCACAAAGGCTGACCTCTCTCTATCAGTGGGAGTCAAGGGCGCCTGCCAGTAGCCCTTGGTCAGTTTAATAATGGTCAGATACTTAGCCCCACCAAGCTGCTTTAAGGCTTCATCTGTCCTAGGCATGAGCTAAGCATCTGACTCTGTGTGACTGCTTAGTTTTCTGTAGTCCACACAGTACCTGGTGTTGCCATCCTACTTTGGTACCAGTACCACTGGGAAGGCCCAGGGACTGCTGGACTCCTGGATTACTCTCAGTTCCATTTTCTGTATCTCTTTCCTCAGAGTCTTTCTGACTCACTCAGCCACCCTGTAAAGGGCCTGCTTGATAGGTCTTTGGGGTCCTGTATCCACATGGTACTGCAGCAGGTGGGTGCACCCTGGTTTCCCAGTGAACACATCCCCAAACTCCTGTAACACTGCTTGGATTTCTTGAACCTGGGTAGGGGATAACCACTGGGATATTGCTACCCCTTCCACTGAGGTGTCAGTCTGAGCCTCACTGTGGAGATCAGTCACCAGATCCCTGTCAGACTCCTCCTGGCCCCCACTGCAAATACTTGGCACAATGGCCTCCCTACAATGGTAAGACTTCATCATGTTAACATGGTACAGTTTGTGCTTCTGCCTCCTGCCTAGCAGTTTTACCATGTAGTTAACATCACTGGCCTTCCTTACCAGCTTGAAGGGCCTGACGCTTATTATGTCTGACAGGAATGAGCATCATAACCTGCTGTCCCACAGCGTACCCTTGGCCTTGAGCATTCCTGTCATACCAAACCTTTTTTCTGCTGTTGGGCTCCTGCCAGGTTCTCCTGGGCCAAGCCCATGAGCTCCTTAACTCTTGTCCTGAGGTTTAAGACATATGCCACCACAGACTTCTTGTGGGATTGAAATTTATCCTCCCACTCATCACAAATCAAATCCAAGAGTCCTCTCACTCTATGCCCACACAGAAACTCAAAGGATGAAAAATATGTGGATTCCTGGGGTACCTCTCTGTATGCAAACAGCAGATAAGGCACATCTATGTCCCACCATTTCTTAAAATGGCCTGCAAATGCACTTAGTGTGGTCTTCAGTGTAGAAATGAATGTCTTCACAAGACCATTAGTCTGGGGGTGGTAGGGGATAGTCTTTAGGTGCTTCACCCCACAGCACTCCCACAGACAAGTCAGCAGGTATGACATGAAATTGGTACCTCTCTCAGTTAGTATTTCTCTCGTGAAACCTACTCTGCTGAAAATATGTAACAAAGCATTTGTTACCTTCTCTGCCTCAATGAAGGACAAAACCACCATTTCAGGTTATTTAGTAGCATAATCTACTACCGCTAGGATATATTTAATGGTCGAGTGCGACATAAAGAAATTACAATTTCTGTCTGGCTGGTAGAACTTCTATGGTCAGAACAACCTTATTGTATTTTATTATTTAGTTGGATATTGCTGGTATAATTTTTGTCATAGAAGTTGATTTAAATTCATTTGAATTCTTTGCTACTGACTTTGTGTAATTTTTTCCTTTGAAATATTTTATTTAATTAAAGCTGAATATGGATTCCTTAAATGAGTATGCAATTAACGATTTGCTAATGCACAAGTATCTTGTACAGTGTAATAAATGCTACGCATGTTTAAAGGTAACAGTTGATAACACTGGTGATCTTTGTTCCTCGTGTCAAAAGTTGGATGATTTGCTTACCATTGTTAGAAGCAAATCTCGACTTAATGATGATGATTGCACATGTGCAACCGGCATGGCTTGGAGAACTGTTGTATCATATATTAATGATTGGACTGATGAACTAAATAATGTTAGGCATAGAACAAATAGAACAGATTTAGGAAATGATGCATCTATTTTCTGCAAAGAACATTCAACTCCTATGAAACATGATGAGGCCCCTGAGAACTATGGAATTGTGGATGCAAGTACTCAGCAATCTAAGGATCCAGTTTGTTTAGAAGGAAACAAAAAAAGAAAGAAAGGAAGAAGTTCTCAACAAATAACAAGGAAGAAAAAGAAACTGACTAATGACTGTAAAGGAAAGAGAATACATAGTAAAAAGGATTCTGCTTTGTTATGTAACACACTGGTGACAGGGAATGAAGATATCTGTCTATCAGAAAACCCTCAGTCTACAGAAAAAGGGATCACCTTTCCAATGGAAAAGGTAGAAAAAAGAGGCAAGGGGCAGGTGAAAAGGAAGAAATCAAAACTGAACATGGAAGGATTGAAGATCATTACTGTAAGAAAAAAGAAGAGAAAGACAGATGTTGACTACATGGCTCACTCTGTGGATTTACAATGCCAGCTGGATGAGAATTTAATACGCAATGAAAACAGTGGAATTAATAAGACTAATAGTGATGAAGATCTAGCCTTCATAACAATTGATAGAGCAGAAATGACTGTATTAGAAGCTTAAGATTCTTCAGAGATGGTCAGCAAAGATATTCTTGTAATTGGAGATTCAGTTATTAGAGGAACTGATACTTATATTAGCAGAGATGACAATGAACATCGAGTTGTGTTATGCTTTCCAGGAGCAAAAATAGAAGATGTGAAACAAGCCTTGAACGCCTTAATGTAAGGAAGTATGAATCTGTTTTTATTCATGTTGGTACAAATGATGTCACCAACAAAGATTCTCTGATTGTTCGTTGGGAACTGACAGCCTTCCTAGATAGTATAGCTTGTACTGGTGTTAGGACATATTTTTCACAAATCACCTATAGAAAGGATAGTCAGGTCACTATGAATGAAAAGATTTTTTTGGATAAACACCTACATGGAAAAAATGTCCTGTTTTAAAAAATGGAAAAGTGTAGAGCATCCACGCCTTCTTTTGGGCACATGTGTTCAGACAGGATGGTATGCATTTGTCTAGATCAAGGAAGAGAATTTTTGCAGCAGATATTTTGAAATATTTGACAATCACTAGCCATGATTTTTGCCAGGTCAAAAATGTAACAGTTCACAGATAGCAACATTTGATGCATCTCTGATGGTTGTTAATGCTAGAAGCATTAATAATAAAGTTTTTTTTATTAAAAAATTTGCTACGTTCCCACAAGATTGATGTTCTAGTTTGTGAAACATGGTTAAAGAACAATGACTGGAAACTAGTTCTGTCAGGATATAAATGTTTTTACTGTAACAGTCATTCTAACAAAAAATCAGGTGGAGGTGTTATGCTAGGGGTTAAAGATAGCTATGAGACTTGTGAATATTACATGTTCAATTATAACACCAATACTATAGACTGTGTAACTGTGACAATAAAGACAACCCTGGAACATATAACAATTGTTGGAGTGTACAGACCACCGAAGCCAAGTGCAGATCACCTAGAGGAATTCATACATTTCTTACATGAAACACAGGAGGGAAGAATAATATTAGCTGGGGACTTAAATTTACCAGAAACAGACTGGAATAATATTGATTCAACAACGTTAGTAAAGAAATTATTCACAGAGTATATTCAGGAGCAACAAATGGAAATGATTGTAAAAAAACCTACCAGGGGACGGAATATAAAAAGATATTGTTTGTGTTCCCAAAGAAATTACTGTAACTTCAAGTCAAGTTTTACCACAATTGCTGTGCAGTGATCATGGGGTCATAAAGGTTAATTTGTTGCTAGATAATTCTGCCAAACTGAAATCTAAACCAATGCTCAGAAGGTTAATTACAGATTATACGGAAGCAAAACAGTTACTATATAAAACTAACTGGAGTGAGGTGTTCAGTGGAAAAACTGCAAATGGAATGTGGAAAGTTTTGAAAGAGAAATTGTTTGACTGCAAAAAGTCAAAACAATGTTTACCATCAGGATCTAGGCACGCAACACCAGGGGGGTATATTTCCATAAGAACAAGATACCTGATTAAGGTTAGAGACAAAAAATATAAGAAATGGAAGAGAGGTCGAACTATAACTTTGAAAACTAAAATAAATGAACTGGACAAACAGATTAAGCATAATGTTAGACAGGATCAAGAAATATTTGAAGAAAATTTATATAACGATATTCAGCATAATAGGAAACCTTTTTATAGATAATAAGATGTGGAGGGAGTAAAGATACACAAATTGATAAACTGTGTGCAGATTCTAAAATTTATTCTCAGACACAACAGATTACAGATATATTTACAAAATCTTATGCAAAACAGTTTGGCTCCACAAAAGGGGTGGTGAGTTGTCCTAGTGACATCCGGGTAACCCCAGATACTGGAATCAAATTAGATTATATTGAAAAAGAACTGTGCAAACTGTATCCAAACAAAGCGCAGGGAGGAAACGGAATAAGTAACAATGACCTGAGAACACTTAAGCAAGAACTTACACTGCCATTACATCTATTATTCACTAGGTCATATAAATATGGGGAGATTCCTCAAGATTGGAGACATGTACTTATTAAACATGTCTTTAAGGGAAAGGGGAGTAGGACAAATCCAGAATCATAGAGACCCTTAAGTCTACTTTCATGTTGTGAAAAAATAATGGAGAAGGTAATACTGGATAAGTTATTGTCAGAACTGGATAGGTTGGGACTTGAAATCATATATCAGCATGCATATGTTGAAAATAGATCTATTACCACCTGTAACATGATGTTCTATAACAATATAATAACAGCTATGAATGAAAAGTTGTGTTGTGATGTGATTTATATAGATTTAACTTCAGCATTTGACAGGGTCATGCACAAAACACTGATCAATAAATTAGTACAACTAGGTATTGATGTACTGTTGATAAGATAGATAGCTGCATGGCTTACAAATAGGACATGACCAACTGGACAGGTGAAATCCTTGGTTACAGTCAAGGTGTTTCACAGGTGTACTACGCCCTTACTTGTTTAGATTGTATCTTTCATACCTTACATTTTCATCTGAGGTGTTCTACAGTCTATATGTTGATGACCTGAAATAGAGTAAACTGATTACAAGTGTTACAGATAAGGCACGTCTGCAAAATAATTTGACTAAATTGACCATTTGGGCACAGGAGAATAATATGTTGATAAATACATCAAAAACTAAGCATATGAGATTTGGGAGACACAAACTGAAATATGAATATTTAATACAGCACACAGTGATTGAAACTGTAGACTCATTTAAGGACCTGGGTATATAGGTAGATTCAGCTATGAGTTATTCTAATCATATCAACCAATTGGCTAATGATAGTTATAGAACTATAGGTTGTATAAAAAGATTTATAAAGTCTATGAAATCAAACATAATGAAGTCATTGTTTGTTAGTTACATTAGACCCAAACTTGAGTATGGAATAACAATATTGAAACCCTATAGGAAAACAAGCATGAATAAACTGGAAGGAGTACAGCAGAAATATACTAAGAGCATCCATGAATGTGAAAATCTAACTTATTATGAAAGACTAAAATATCTGAACTTGTACAGTGTCTCTTACAGATATTTAAGAGGAGATCTTATTCAAGTATATAGGACATTTAGGGACAACTACCTCTGGGAATGTTTGGGGTTATCAAAAAGTACTCGAGAATCGTCAGATAACCTATGTAGAAGATTCTATAGGAATGAGCAGTGTACTAATTGGTTCTCTGACAGACTACCAAATTCCATTAAAGCAAGTACTAGTTTAGATATTTTTAAGAACAGCCTGGACATTTATTATGGGAGCAAGTGTTTTGGCATATTGGCAAGCTAGAAGGGCTTTAATGCCCGTGCTTGAAACATTTGTATATATGTATGTATTTCTTCCTTATGGAAATTGGGGTACGCAGAGGCCCCACAACATCCATAGCTACCCTCTGAAATGGCTCCTCAATCATAAGCAAAGACATCAAAGTAACTTTGACCTTGTCTCCTGCCTTGCCTACTTTTTGGCACTGCTCACAGGTTCTGCAGTACCCTGTTACATCCCTTGCAATCCCAGGCTAAGAAAAGTTCTGCATAATATGTCTCTTGGTACGGTTTATGCTCATAAGACCTGCAAAAGGAATGTCATGGGCTATGGTCAGAAGTGCCAGACAGTAGGCTCTGAGCACTACCAACTGCTGTATTACCTCACCATCTAGCGCTCCCTCAGGGGTCCACTCTCTATACAGTAGCCCATTGTTCCACTATACAGACTCCCCTTTTCTATGAGAATCAGGTGCCTCCTTAGCTACCTCCCTGAAGCCTCGTAATGTAGGATCCAAGAGCTGAGCCTGTCTCAGCTCTACCATTGGGACCCTTCCCAGTTCCCCACAAGAAGTCTGGTATCTGCTGACAGCAGTACCTCACTGTCAGCTTGGGTAGTGCCACTCACCTCTGCCCTTGCAGTCAACCTGTCCAAGGGTACATAAGTACCTATCAGCAGCTGTGGCTCACTTTCAAGCTCACCACTACAGAGTAGCTCCCCACCTGAAATAGCCACATCACCAGCCCCAGCTAAATGTGCGGGGTTTGTCTGGGTCTCCATCAGACTACCATACCCACATGCCTGTCTCCCACCCTGGCTGCATGTAACTGCATGTACACAAGGTACTACGTTATCAAACTCCTTCCCTATCAAGACATCTGCAGGGATATCCTCAAACACGCCAACTTGGTTGCTTCCTTTTTCACCCTCCTAGTCAAGGTGAATGCTGGTCAAAGGTATTTGGAATGGGGTCCCTCCTAAAGCTCTGACTGCAGTGAATTGCCCAACCAAACCAAGTACTGCTGCTCTTTAACCACTGCAAGACTTCACAATGTTTATGTCAAAGGCTGTGTCTCTCTTGGCAGTGGCTTGTTTTCCATCCACTAAGACAGGATACAAACTCCGGTGATAATTTGGAACCACCACTGTTGTCTACAGACAACTTGACCCTGGCATGCTTTTATTCCCATTTGCTGGCTCCCTCACCTTTTGCTTTCCACCTTGCTTCAGTGGACATTTCTATGCTACATGGCCCCTCTGGTTACATTTAAAACATCTAAACCCTAATCCTGGCCATGTACCTGAACTAGTGGCTTCCCCTTTTACTGGTGGACTCTGGTGAGGTGGTTTAGGCTGCCCACCATGGGTTGACTTATGTGCAGCACTGGGTATCCTGTTCTTGTGCAGTGGTGCCCTGCTTGTCAAGTAGAAAGCTCTGTTTCTCCCTAGCTCATCTTCAGAGTTACACTCCCAGTCTGCCAACCAGATGCTCATGACCTCAGGCAAAGTGCTAATGGCTTGTTCCCTCACCAAAAGGTCTTTCAGCCTTTCAAAAGTGGTGACATGACACCCACTCACCCACCTATGAAATAAGTGCTTAGCTAAGAAATATAATCACATACACTTTCATCTGCCTTACATTTATGCTCACAATTTACTTCTGTAAGCTCCAGTTGTAGTTGTTAAAACTTTCAATAAACACTGTTCACCCATGTTATAATTTAAACAATCAGTATCAGACAATCCAGAAACAGCAGTTACAGCTTTTCCATTGAGTAAGGAGGGTCAGGAACTGTATCCTGTACCCTTGGTCAACATCATACTGTTTACATACTCTTTCAAATATATTAATAAAATTATCAAAATGATCACATTCTATATACTGTGGAAGAAATTTACCACCCCTAGTTGCTTCTGGGGTTTCTGTTGAAGAGTCTGCATGTTCCTCTCATGTTGATGCTGCTTCTCATTTTCTTCTGCTTCCAAATACCACAGTCTCTCTCATGATTCTATTTCCATATGTTTTGCCTCCATTTTAAGTTTATTTAACTCCAGATGGGTTTTTACATCCTGTGAGGAAAAGGTGAACTCTCCTATTTCTCAGGGCTGCACATCCCCACCACCAGACTGCTCATGTTCCTGGCTGCTGGTCTATCCTGCAGCTACAACTAAGACAGAAATCATGTATTTTTTAGTCAGATTGGCATGCTCCATTCCTTTGGATCTGCAGACCTTAGCCTAGATTGGCATGTTCCAGTTCTTTGGATCTGCAGACCTTAGCCAACTGGTTCAATGTCAGCTTGCAATAATCCTCTGATGACATCTTTGCTTGATTTCCCCTGACTAAACTAAATTAAAACAATTAAATAAATAAATAAATAAAATGGTTTTGAGAAATGAAACTCTGTATGTTTACCGTGTGGCTGCTGAGAGTACACACACCTTTAGTGACAACTACTTACAGACTACAGAAGCTTAATTAATATCCCACTACTGCCACCAATATGTGAAGTCCCTCCTCTGGACCAGTGATCAAGGAACTTCAATCCTCACCACCGGAAGGGAACATTCACTGTGAGAAACATAGACGCACACAGTATTTTCGCAGGCAGCCCTCTGCACCAAGTACCATTTCCTTTAAGAGCACACAGGGAATGCACACTCAATACTGACCATTATAGAGCTGATTCTTTAAGTGGGTGTTTCAAGCCAAGTCCTCCACCACTCTCTCTGTGAAATCAGTGCTCTCAGTGTCCATGTTCAAGTAGCTGCCACACACACTCTCTTCGCGATTTGATTTTCACACACACACACACACACACACACACACACACACACACACACACACACACACACACACACACACACACACACACACCTGGGAAAGGCTGGCACAGCTTACCTGCTCTGCCACCTCCACCCAGACTATAAGGTATATCTGCTGCCACCAGAACACCTGAAGAAAGGTACTTTAAGGCTCTTACCAGGGTACCAGTTACACTTAGTGAAATTAATACTTATACAGACTGTAGTGTTTAACCAAGGAGCAAGACTTTAAAGAAAGTGGAGCTACAGTGCCATTAAATAGATGTAAGTACTCTTAAAGGTTAAATATTTTCTAAAAGACCATCCACAATGAAAGGTTTAGATATATTTAATAAATAATAATAATAAAACAACATGAAAATACTGAATATATATGTAATAAACACCAGAATTTTAATCACAGGAAATATAAAAATACAGATGAAAAGACTCAGACAGATACATAAAAATAAAATTAGCTAATCTCACTATATTTTTAACTGAATGAAGGATAACTGCTTCCTAGTCACTTACTAAAGCAAGGCAAGATAAAAAGATGAAAGTGGATGAGTGTCTAGTCAGGGTCAAAAACAGAGTGCACACCTCACTTATATCACTAGTATTCAAATATAATTTCAGTGCTGGCCATAGAATGACTTCACATCTGGTCACTTGACTCTGTGGTTCCCACATTACCATCTCACTAGAAACTGATATGGCACTGATGTGTCTAATACACACAAAGAACTTTAGGAAAGGTTTATTTCAGCATCTGGAAAGAGTAAGACAATTCCAACACTTCCACCTTTCTTGCAGAAACTAACAAGCCATTCTCTGGCATCCCAGTGTAGCAGTTAGTTCAGCACTAAGGACAACAGAGCAGGATCCCAGGCCAGGCTTTTCACAGACATTGCGTCTTTGGCTGCATTCAAACCTGTGAGATAAAATATTTACGGCCTAAACCAAGTCATTTAATTTCAGGCTATTTTTTTCTTAACGGTACCTGGGCCAAGCTTAACCCCTTCCCTTCCAGTATCCTCTGTTAATATACACACACACACACACACACACACATGTATATATATATATATATATATATATATATATATATATATATATATATATATATATATATATATATATATACACACACACACACACATTTCATCAGTTACAACAATACAGTCTGACATACATGTATATTTCTTTTCTGTTGATACATTTTTAACACAAGCACCTTTACAAATACATTTTTAACACAAGCATCTGTACAAATCAGTTTGATATTCAAATGACATATAATTATTTACAAAACTCCATCTAGCTATGCTGGCATGTATTACATATGCACTGCTCTACATCCCCCCCTCCCCCCCGCTGGCACAGCTGGCACTACCTCACATCATCATACACTGGCTAATATTTTAAACTTGCTGTAGCATATGCAATTCTGTTGTTTATGAAAGAAGTATTTTACATACAAAATATAACTTTTGTAAGTATTTATTGCCCATTACTCACAGATGAGTACTGGACTAGCTATCCTGAAGGGCCATTTCAAGCCTAGCTAATTTTCTTTAAAAGTGAGAATCAAACCCTGCTCCTCATGTCTCTGAGGTAAACACATTCACACACACACACACACACACACACACACACACACACACACACACACACACACACACACACGCACACACATGGAAGAACAGCTAAATGTACAAGCATATAGGTGGAAACACACACAGCTACACACAGATCCCATGTCACAGAGAACCAGACTTATATACAAACACACAGATGTGGACAGTCAGACAGACAAACCAAACAAACACACACAAAAGTGCAAAGTATTTACAGATACTTTATTGATGAAGTCTGATTTAGATATCTCATTCTGATCAGCTGAAAGAATGAAAAAACTGACACAGTGCAAGGTATTGAAACCCACTCTTTCCCATACCTCTCACCTGTCCCCAATGTTTCTCTCACTCTCTTGAAAATGCATGACTTTCTGGAAAATCACTGAATATTACTGAAGCCAGGCATTGATGTATTTATTATGTGAGATACCATTATGTTTAAAAACTGTGCCACAACTTGAGTCTTTTCCCCAAATATTCTTGGCTTTAATCATAATTCTTCAGCAAAGTTGAGAGTTAGGTGCTCAGTCTCTCAATTTCTCTTGCTCGCTGTTTCTATCTCTCTCTCTGTCTTTCTGTCTCACAGACACACACACACACACACACACACACACACACACACACACACACACACACACACACACACGCACGCACACATGCACACATACAAATACATGCTACCTTTTCCTCTTTAAGTACTTTTATTTTCATTTACTTATATTTTATGCTCGCTAAATAACAAAACCGCATTTAACAAGCATAAAAAATGGTAGCCATTTTCTAGTTTTCAGTCTATGCTTCACACCAACATATTAGTTGTGGACTTGCTTTTTTTTTGCAAGGTGATAGCTGTACATTAAAACCCTGTTGGAGAATGTTCGTCCTCCAACATGGTACAGTCCCCCATTATCTAAACAAAAATATCAAATTACCAGAAGTTTAAGTCCTAAAGCAACTAATATAATTAAAGACAAATAGAAATAAAATAAAATATTGACAATCTTGTAACAAAAAGTTAGCAGGACTAATTAGGTAGGCAATGGTCCTGGAACAGCAAGAATGAGGTTCTTGAGTTTGAATGCCTTGTACTGCTGCATTACAGCATGAGTGACCATTAGTTCCTCAAATGCTAGACTGTAATACTTCACACCACTAGAAAGTTCTTATATTATGCTTGCTGTCTGAATGATTCTCCCAAATGTAACTATGTTAATTCACTAAATAGCTGTTTATGGCCCGAAATTCAATTCTAGAGGAGTTGGTGGAATTTAGATTTGTAGGTAGATTTAAAGATATCTGGGCAAATAGAAGAACACAGTCAGACAGCCAGTTGGATACAGCAGGTGAGCTTACTAGACCAAACTATTTTTTCATAAGTAACAGAATATGTTTATATTTTGATAACCTAAAATTGCTTTCTAAGAGCTAGACAACTAATTTGTAATTCATAACTCCCAACAGACTGCATTTACTGTCTTTCAAGATCTGCCCCTTTAATCTGACTACCAGGACAGTTACTATAAAAACATGAATGTACAGCTACTAAAATATATCCTATTTAATAGAAAAGAAAACTACCCCAGATGTCTCAAGCTTGTGTGACGTAACAAAATTACAAACAAAAACACAAGAAAAAGTGGAGTCACTGAATCCTTTACACGAACTTTTAATACCACAGGTTAAGCACTTTCAGCCAAAAACTTTGGCCTTCTTCAGAACAAACAATTCAATGAATATAACCCTCTTATGTAAAATGGTTAGAAATCTTAACCGATCACATCTCAAGTCCAATTAATAAATAACAAAAAACATTTACCTAAAACCATTCACTTAAAAAATTCACACAAAAAATTAAAGTAAAAAGAGGGGCAAATTTCTAGTCACCCACCAGGACACAAGTGCTTTCAGCAATTACATTCTGCTAGCCGAGCACACTCAAGCAAATCTGCAGTCTGCGTCTACCACTCCATCTATACAGTGTAAGAAGAAATCAGTATTGCAAACTAAACAAGGATATACATTTTGAGCCTGAAGAGCAGGAGCACACTCAAGCAAATCTGCAGTCTGCGGCTACCACTCCATCTATACAGTGTAAGAAGGAATCAGTATTGCAAACTAAACAAGGATATACATTTTGAGCCTCAAGAGCAGGAGCACACGCAAGCAAATCTGCAGTCTGCGGCTACCACTCCATCTATACAGTGTAAGAAGGAATCAGTATTGCAAACTAAACAAGGATATACATTTTGAGCCTCAAGAGCAGGAGCACACTCAAGCAAATCTGTAGTCTGCGGCTACCACTCCATCTATACAGTGTAAGAAGGAATCAGTATTGCAAACTAAACAAGGATATGCATTTTGAGCCTCAAGAGCAGGAGCACACTCAAGCAAATCTGCAGTCTGCGGCTACCACTCCATCTATACAGTGTAAGAAGGAATCAGTATTGCAAACTAAACAAGGATATACATTTTGAGCCTCAAGAGCAGGAGCACACTCAAGCAAATCTGCAGTCTACAGCTACCACTCCATCTTTACAGTGTAAGAAGGAATCAGTATTGCAAACTAAACAAGGATATACATTTTGAGCCTCAAGAGCAGGAGCACACTCAAGCAAATCTGCAGTCTGCGGCTACCACTCCATCTATACAGTGTAAGAAGGAATCAGTATTGCAAACTAAACAAGGATATACATTTTAAGCCTCAAGAGCAGGGTCAGTCCACCCAGGCATTCTACTTGTATGTTTTATGAGAGTGAAGCTATTACATTAGCAGTATTTCTTAGTAGTTCTCAGCTTGCTAATAAAACTGACTGTTGCAGCCTTGTGTCCCCCCCGATAGTACAGTAATCCTAACTGTCCAATAGACAGTATAGATTTAATTCACATCCCTGTGACTAAATTAAATTAACAATCAAGCAGCCCTCTCAGTTCTTTCTGCCTTAGTTTGTATCACATGGAGGATCACCTGCTTATTTGCATCTCTATCATTGCTAATGTATCTCCCTACTCTAATCTGTGCACAAACTGGTTACTAATCAGCAAGTCAATGTAAAGACACACTCCCAACCTTAATAAACTTTGCTGTCTCTTCTCTCCTTCCCTTTACAGGTAGTTTGAATTATTACTTACCCCCTCTGAGGCCTTCACTGATTTCCACTGATTGCCTCTCTGGTTTCTTTGCATTCCACCTGGTTTACACCCCTTGTGCTATCTCCCTCCCCCAATACAAAGTCTATATTAGAATCCTGCTGAGCATGGATTCATCTTTAAATTTCTAGTCTCCCACCAGGACACAAGTGCTTTCAGCAATTACATTCTGCTAGCTGGTAAGCCATTAGACCTCAGGAATTTGTTTTAAAAGTGTTCAGATTTGTAAAGTAATACTTACTTTTTTCTTTTGCCTTGGTTGGCTCTGGCTCTGCCCCGCTCCGTTCGCCCTCGCTAACGCTCGGGCTCTCTCCGCTCCCCTGCCCTGCCCCCTATTCCCTCCCGCCCCCACTACCTCTACATTTATAGTAATCATAGCCACACCCACAGCTCACCCTCACATCACCTCCGCCAATCACAGCTCCTCAAGTCATATCACATTAAACCACACCAACTTGCTCCACACAAAATACTCCCAATCACTCTCATTCCCACTAGGCATTTTTTTGCATCACCCACACTACTTCCCCATCCACATATAGTGCAACCCTATAATTCCTATTCAGACCCCCCCACCTAGAAACAACATAAACTTTATAACCATGACTATCACACAACTAAATCTAGTCTGTCTTCTCATAATTCTTTACAACACCACAAGTTATCACTCTAGCAATATCCCTAAACTTAGTAGCACAACACTGCATTATGCACTCTCATACACAGACACCACACATTATAATAATATCTGCCCGCACTTATTCAAGAACTACATAACGGACCAATTCAAAACTAAACACATATGCTCTCATTCCTACTCCAAAAAAACACAATACTTTCTCACACTCCTCACCAAACTCCAACATCTGTATAACCATTTTAACTCCAGGCTCACCATAAGTGGGGATATCCACCCCAACCCAGGCCCAAATCCATCCTGTCCAACACAAACTGCTCAAACACAAATGTCAGAACATAACACCCCCACTTTCTTCATCCCTGGGCAAATCAACAACAGCAGCAAAACCAACCATCTTTTAATGCTAAATATTAATATTAGAAGTATCAAAATAAAATACCTGAACTCCAGGCCACAATAGCACACTACTCCCCAGACATAGTTGCTTTAACAGAAACCTGGCTAAATAAATACATAGCTAACTCAGAAGTTCTCCCTACTGGCTACAATATCATTAGACAAGACAGACCACTTCGTAAAGGGGTGGAACTGCCTTACTCTACAAGTCCAACTTAACTGTCCATCAATTACCAAACTCCTACCCCTCCCCCAATAATTGGGACATACTTATCTCACAACTTCAACTTCACCCTAAAAAGGTCATCACCATAATTGTGATCTATATTCCACCTGGTAATACACCTGCTAGCCTTGAAGACTTCTTATCCTGGTGTTCTTCCACATACTCACAAGAAACCCTTATTCTGGGGGACTTCAACCTAGATTGGTTCACCTGTATATCAGAACCACCAAGTAATCTAATAAATCTCCATGGCTACCAGCAGCTAGTCCAAATTCCAACTAGGTGTGATAAAAAAATCTAAAAGGGAATCCATCCTTGACTGGGTCTTAACTAGCAACCCCACATTGTACCCTCACACAGGCAGTCTCCCAGACACCTTAAGTGACCACAACATAATATACTTTATACGTAGTAGAACAAGCATATGCAAAACCACTAACTATATATCCACTAGAAACACAAAAAAATTCTCTCCTGAGGTCCTCAACACTTTACTGTGTAACTGTGACTGGACCCCCCTAAAAACCCTACCACTTGACCAGGCTGTAGCATATTTCAACAAAACATTTCTACAACACCTAGACACTGTCGCTCCATTGAGCAAAATCAAGGTTAGAACCTCTACAAACCCCTGGCTCAGTAAAGAAACCAAACAAATCCTCAAGTCCAGAGACACTGCCTGGCGTTACTATCAAAAAAACAAAGAAACACAAAGCCTAACTAAGTACCAAGAACTGCAACCGTGCAAAAAATGCATTAGGCTGGACAAAAATCCTACTACACAACATTACAAACTAAATACCAACACAACCCAAAAAATTTTGGCAAAATGTAAACCAGCTACTAAAATCCACCCAAAAGGCTACCCCAAACCAACCACCCCTGACACTAAAGTTCCCATCGAAACACAATTCAACTCCCACTTTGTGAACTCAATTCTATCCTTAGTATCACAGGACAGTTCCTTCCTCACTATCCCCCCCAACACAAATAACACTAATACAAGCTTTACCCTCAGAACAGTTTCCACCACTTCAATCAAAAGCATGCTCTCCAAACTAAAAACCTCATCAACAGCAGCCGACCTACTCCCCAGCTATTTCTTGAAACTTACAGCAGATGCTATTGCTATCCCAGTCTCCACTCTCATAAACAGATCACTTGTTGAAAACTATGTGCCCAAACTCTGGAAAATATCCTATGTTATACCCATGCATAAAGGCGGGACCTCCACTGAACTTCATAACTACAGACCCATTGCTTTACTCTCCCCCCTGGCCAAAATCCCAGAAAAATGCATCCATACCCAGATGCTAAACTATCTCCTAGACTGCAACATCCTGTCACCTACTCAGCATGGTTTCAGACCTGCCCATAGTACCACTACAGCTCTCCTCTGCTTCACAGACACAGTAAACCATCTCAAAAATGAAGGCCTGCAAGTGTCAACTCTTTTTTTGGATATGTTCAAAGCATTTGACACAGTCTCACACCAAATCCTGCTAAACAAACTAAACCAATATCATCTATCTAATTCCACTCTTACCTGGTTCCAAAGCTACTTAACTGACAGGTACCAAGCTGTGAAATGGGAACATTCTCTCTCTCCTCAGCTGCCCATAACTATAGGAGTCCCACAGGGTTCTATCTTAGGACCACTACTATTCACAGTCTTCACAAATGACCTCCACACCTCCACACAGCATGCATCTATAATTCAGTATGCAGATGACACTACCTTAATCTGTGCTGCACAAAACATTCCCACCCTCCTGCAAACAACTCAACTAGCATTCTCTGACGTTGAAAACTACCTTACCAAAGCCCAACTTATCATCAATCCAAAGAAAACTCAGCTTATGATTATAACCAGTTCTAACAAAAACACTAACAGTCAATTCACTATCTACTCCACAAATGCTACTCCAATTGCTCCAGTGGCACAGGCTAAGCTATTGGGAATAACCATAGACTCCCACCTAAAATTTGATAGTCATCTGAACTTAACTATTAAAAAAGTACATGCCAAACTGGGGTCACTCTACCGTATCAAACCATTTCTTACCAACCACACAAGATCAGCCATTGCTCGCTCCCAACTTCTATCCACCCTACTCTATGCATCTCCCATTCTGACTAATCTCAACAAAACTGAACTAAGCCAAATGGAAGCTTGCTATAACAGAATTGCCCGTTTTGCTGCAAATTGCTCATATAGAACTCATCACTGTACTGCTTTGAGACAGCTCCACTGGCTTGAACTGCCCAACCTCCTAACCTACAATCAGCTCTGTCTCTGTCATTCTATCTATTACCTCCCCAATAAGTGTCCTGCCCTCAAAAACCTAGTACAACATCACTCAGCCAAAAGGCCTCTTAGATCATCAAGCAAACTACTACTAGAAGTCACCAACAGCTACAATAGCTTTGGAGATGCACTATATAGTAGTTTGGTGGCTAAAAATGGAACTCTGTCCCTACTAGCATTCAAAACACATCATCCAAAGCCTCCTTTAAAGACCTCATCAGGCAACATCTCAAGCAAAGTTGGCAGTGCCATGATTGCTCCCCAGGCTAGTGAAAGCGGATAACATATGCATACTAAATCTAGAGCAATTGATAATAGTTTTTCAATCTTACTCACAAACACTGGCTAATCTACAATGTATGTACTGTACCTGTGTACTATGTATGTATTCTACCTACATTCCAAAGTTCAGCTGTACACCACAAATCTATTACTTACCTTTATTTTTAAAATTAATATCTTTTTTGATTGTTCTCTCCACTGTAACTGTTTGTGCAGCATACCACTGTAAAAACATGTCTCTTGTAATTTGTGTGTATACTGATTATGTCTAAATAACTAAATGTGTCTGTAATTTTTCTTTGTGGAGCTTTTCTCCCCGGGCCTCTGCTGAAAAAGGGCCTTTTCGGCTCAGTCAGACACCCCCAGTTAACAAATGTAAAATAAAATAAAATAAAATAAAATAAATAAAATAAAACCGCATAACAACATATTACTTAAATAAGATGTTAAAATAAAACATTTAAAATGCACATTCTATTTGCATTTATTATAATATGCCTTTCTTTTTAGGACTGCTTTTTAGTTAACTCCATTGTTCAAACCTGGTGCCCTACATGCATCCAACAACATCTGCCATTTAAATTCCCTGTAATCAAGTTCCCCATCTCTGTCTCCACTGAAATCCTGGGGAACATGATCAATAACCCTAAAGCGAAATTTAACTCCATTCTTGTCACCTGCATATGTAAGGGTGTGCTTATAAATGGCATTATCCACATTTTTCTTTTTAATAGCATAATAATGTTCATATATTCTGTTTTTTAATTGCTTGTTGGTCTTTCCAATATAGAATGAAGAACAGACTGAACATTTAGCCATATATACCACGTAGATGGATTTACAACTGAAGTTGCCAGGACCCTTCCATTCTCTTCTTTGATTGCAAACTTCAAAACATGCCCCTTCTGAAATATATTTGCAAAAATTTCAACTTTTACACTTGAAAGTACTTCCACTTTTACTAACCCCCCTGTTGTGTCCACTTTCCAACATTTCCTTTAAATTCTTAGCTCTTCTGTTTACAAAAAGGGGTGCTTCTCCTACGACTGCCCTTAAGTCATTGTTGGATGCTAAAATTCTCCAATTATTGGATATAATGTCCTTAATTCCTTTACTATCTATGGTGAACATAAGCAACATAGAAGTGACCCAATCTTCATTACCTTGTGTGTTACCTCTTATGGCCTCCTTATTACAATTAATATTCAACACTTCATTTACTGTTTCAGGGGGATACCCTCTATTTTTAAACCTACAGTGTAGCTCTTCCAATAAAGAATCTAACTTTATTTCATCACTTCTGAGCCTATTTAATCTAACTAGCTGCCCTTTAATGATGTTATATTTGACATAAGTGGGATGTATGCTAGAGTAATGCAGCAAACCATTACTAGCTACATTTTTGTAACTGATGACTGAATCCAAAAATCCTTTCCTTCTTCTTTCAAGACTTCTATATCTAGAAAACAAACTTTTGAAGTATTCCAACCACCAGTAAATCTTAAAAAGGAAGTACTGCTGTTCATATCTTCTACAAATTTTGAAAGTTCAGACTCTGTTCCCCTCCAAATAAAAAAAGAGGTCATCAATAAAGTGATAATAAGCTACAATCTTTTCCCTGTTGACAATCTTAGACATGATGTTGGTTTCCCAGTACGCCATAACCAAATTGGTGTAATTGGGAGCCATCCTTGCACCCTTCACCACACCCTTTGTTTGTAAAAAATACCTGTTGTCAAAAAAAAAAAAAAAAAAAAAAAAATTGTACGGATGAATATTGTCAATACATTCCAACATAAACTTACTTTCTTCAAAATCATACTTCCCACTGTGAATCAACATATAACCTACCCATTCTAAACCCAGTTTGTGAGGAATACAAGTGTATAGTGATGCCACGTCCACTGTAACTAAAAAATCCCGTTTCTACTTTAATGCTTTTAATTTTACTTAAACAATCAAAAGAATCCCTAATATACTCTGTGTTCTGAACCAACTTAAGCAAAGTCCTGTCAATAAATTTAGAACAAGGTTCTAACTTGAATGCCGGTGAAGAAACAATGGGCCTACAGGGATGAAACTGCTCATCTCTGTGTATCTTACCAAAAAGATGCCTTATCTTGGGTCTCTCAACTTTAAAAGAATCAAACATAGCTTTGGAAATAATACCTTCTGTAAAAACATCCTCAAACCATGAATCTATTATTTTGTATGCCTTAAAAACATCTGCCTTTGATACTGTTTTATATGCAGATTTGTCTGCTAACAAAGTATAAATGCCCTTAACATAATCTTCTGTATTCACTATTACCACAGAGCCCCCTTTATCAGCACGCATGAATCTAATGGAACAATCATTACTAATGGAGTTAAACATACTTTTTAAATGCAGTCATAGTGAAGAATTTTCTTTAACTTTTTTTACTTAATAAATCTCTAATTTCCACCTCACATAAGTTTTCAAAAGCCTTGAGTGTTGAATGCAAAGGTGGGGTGAAAACACTGGGGACAATAAAATCCCCTTTAAGTTTACCCTCTTGATTTCCCATAATGAACTTCAGATTAAGTTTACGTGTGTAAGCTTTCAAATCTATTATTGTGTCCACAATGTCCGCCCTTCTAGAGGGCACAAAATTAATTATTTTTTTAACAAATCAGTTTATGCGTCTGTGAACACTCTGGTAGACAAATTGTAAATCTTGAAAGTCATAGCCATGTACTGGATACTGGATGCCACTGTTATCTCTTTTCTCTGTGAAAAAGTGGATAAACACTTACTTGGCTTGCAGGTTCTACTACCTGCACTGTAGATAAACTGCTGTTACTGCTCCAATTCTGCCATGGTGGAATTTCTCTCCTCACTTCTACAGGAGCCTCCCAATGATCAACCTGTGTCCCCCTCTTCGCCTGCAAACGCTTTGAGCGATTGATTTCTATTTTCTTTTCCGCCATTACAGCTCCTGTCTTCTCGGATGGCTTCCTCCTCCTGTGCGTTTGCACACCGTGATGATGTCAGCTCTTCCGAAACATTGCAGGCCAGTTTTAAGGTGGCAATGCTCATTTTCTCCTGGTACAATCTCCGGTCCCTGTTAACTTTCTTTTCTTTCTTCTCTCTGAAAGATTTGTCCAATGTATTGATTTTTGTCTGTATACACCTCAAAAAATCATCGATTTGTCTTGGAAAAGCAGCCAAACTGAGCTTATCCATTAGCCCATTGATCCATTTAGTTAACTTAATTTCCTTCTCTTCTTGATGTTCCTTAAGCAACTTAAGGAATGCTAAGCCTGCTTGTTCACAGATTTTTACTCCACCTGTCCATATATATGCTACTGTATATGCCACTAGGAGTATTGTTCACTTGCAGCCCTTTGGGGACCCTTTTCACATCTAAACAATATCTAAAGGAAGCAATGTCCCACTATATCTTTTTATGTTTGATAAGGGATGTCTCCAAGTCCTTGAACAACCGGTCTTTGTTCAGAATAACTCTGGGCATAGACTCATATTGCCCATACAAATCCCCAGCTTCAACATTGAACACTACAGGTGCTGTCATGAAATCTTTCAGCATATCTCTCCAGACACAATTCTGTTCTTTTGGACGGTATGGTAACTCTACATCAACACCTTTTTCACCAGCTTGGGATTCCATGGACTATGAGTGAATAGTGACATCCAATAAACTCTCTTCCTCCAGAAGTGCTCCACTTTGAAACATCTTGCCAGCAACACAAAAACAGAAAAGAAAGCTGCCCCAGATGTCTCAAGCTTATGTTGGAATGTATTGACAATATTCTTTTGTACATTTTTTTTTTGTTTTTGACAACTAGTATGTTTTACAAACAAAGGGTGTGGTGATGGGTGCAAGGATGGCTCCCAATTGCAATTTGGTTATGGCGTACTGGGAGACCAACATCATGTCTAAGATTGTCAACAGGGAAAAGACTGTAGCTTATTATCGCTTTATTGATTACCTCTTTTTTATTTGGAGGGGTAACAGAGTCTGAACTTTCAAAATTTGTAGAAGATATGAACAACAGTACCTCCTTTTTAAGATTTACTGGTGGTTGGACAGAAAAAAAAAGGGGAAAAATATGAAAAACACACTAGCCATGGAGTACAGCACTTCTCAGTAGTTTTTAATTTTGGATGAGTACTTTTGTTAATAAAGTATTAACCTCTTCAGATCAGATTGAAGAGTAAAAAGATGTGAGATTTGTACATAACTGACCTTAACATGTGGCAGCATCAGATACAGGCTGGATGCAATAAAAGGAAAGTAAAAACAGCAACATAAACCTTTTTTGTGCCACAACAGAAATGTGGCTTTGCTCCTTCACCCTGAAATGAACAGTACACTTGTAAGTAATGCAGACAGATAAAAGTATAAAAGTGTGTGCTAATCAAAATAAATATAAAAACATTAAACAGAATATTCATAGTTACACATCAGCATATGCAATATGTAGCTGATGAAATGCAGGCATATCATCTAAAAATCACTACTCTTCCATGCAGATGTATCCCAAAGTAATATCCTCTTTTTTGTGTGCAGCGCAGATTCAGTGCTGTCAGCATGGTGAACATGCAAATGAGGTATGAACTCATTTGAATTGCTGAATCCCAAAAAAGCTGGATCCATGTAGGTATGTAAACATAGTGCAGGCACTCTCTCAGTGTTATATTTAATTGATAACTTTGAATGCTTACATCAGGTGGGTGTGTCAGGTTAGACTTACAAAGTGTTACATGTATGTCTGTCAAGGTTGGAAATGCAAGTAAACATCCAACAGTTCACAGGTTCTGTTTCATTAATATCCAACCTCCTCTTCATTTGTTGGCAAATTGGGTTTTCTCTGTCAGTTTTATATTATTATTTTATTATTTTTGTCCATTGTTTGCATGATGTTGCATTTAGAGCAATCATGGGAAATGAAGTAATGAATGGAAGTTTTGCCTGTGCTTATCTTGTTTGTGCTGCGTTGTATGACAGGCAAAAGGGAAAACTTAAGAAGGATTAGTAGATAAGGGAATGTCATGTAACTATTCCAGTGGCAGCATTGCTAAAGTATGACAGTTAGTCTTGAGTCTGTGGAATACACCTCCTGCTTAACTGACTCTGTGGCAGCAGATGTTAATGCAGTGATATGTTCCTTTTTGGGTTTAGATGGTACTGGGTTTGAACACAACTGAATCTAGCACTTTTAAGAACTTTTGTATTACCATTGCTGCACTTTCCCACAGTAATGCATTAAAGAAAAGAAATGGGGACTACAGGACAGTGGTGAAATGGTGAGCAAGCAGGGGGAAGAACAAATGGAAAGCAGAACAGAAATGTGCAGGAGAGAGGTAGGAAAAACACAGCTATCCATTTCTTCAACAGTAAAAACTGATAATATATGCAGAATATTAGCTGAATTTGGATTGTCACCTCCAGAGAGGGCGACCACAACACAATCATGTTGTATAGCCAATTGGACCGACTCAAGTATGTCAATAAGGCACGTGTGCAAAATTGAGAACTGTCTATGGGACAATTTTTTTTTGTGGAATAGGTGCCCATTTTTTTTTTGAGTTTGAGAGAGAAAGTGGAATGTTGGGGAAGGGATGTAGGTATGTCTGGGTCTAGTAAGTTTGGTAGATGAACAAGCAATTGCAGTCAGACAAGACAAACAAGACAGGACACAGGGATGGTGATTGACACAAGAGGTCAGTGGCCATCATGGATGGGAAGAGTCTGTGAGAATAGAGTCGTCACCCACTGGACTGTCATCACTATCACCTCACTCTGCTACTGGCTGGAGCCCTCAAAATCTCCTTCTCCTCCTCCTGGTCCTATGTAAAATGAGGGAGAACAGTCCCTCTATCCAGCATAGGCATGCACCAACAGTGCAGCACAGAGCCCTACACACCATCCCTGGCAGTTCAGCATGGGTGATAAACTCACCAACTCTGCCACTGGTCCTGGAGGGAACCACTGGACTATCCTCCAGGGTAGGACTACCTAAGGAGCCAGGTAGTTCAGGGTCAGCAGAGGTGCTGTTGCTAGGTTGACTCTGAGACACTGCCACAGCTGGTGGAGTAGAGACAGGCAGATTCTGTGGTATAGGCCTACCCTGGTGTGCTGTGCAGCATTTCATAATGTGGTACACATGGATGACATGGACACATTTTGACAACACATAATAAAATAAAACATAAAATTAAAAAAAAATAAATAAAAAAGAGAAATAAGGGTTGGGGTGAGAAAAGAAAAAGAGCTAAGATTAGTACCTTCCTATGTGACATACAATGCATTAATACAATTATTTTACTCAATTATCTTAACCTTTACTCTTAAGACTACCACCCCCGAACAGATACATTTTACTTTTAAGACTACCAGCTCCTAACAGATGTACACTGTACTACAGATTGCAGCAAGTACTCCTTTACATGTGCATATATTACACACATGTGTGTTCCAGTTATACAGATTATAGTTTATAGCAGGGCATGAGTGTGACTGGTAAAGAGTTTTTACTTTAAAAGTTTAAGTTACAGATAATTGAATAATTATATATTTGGGAAGTGTGGTATTTGAACCCACACCCTCTAACTAAAGTATAATGTTGTACTCCTGATTTGTGCTACAGACTAATGCATGCATACTTGCTTATACAGTTGAGATATGCATGCTCAATTTGATATAACACTATAAAATACCAAACAAGCTATGTTTAACTTTTAATGCTACAACAACATTACTCTTCTGCTGTGTACATACCACATGCCTTACTCATCCCCGCCAATCTAGTACCATGAGTCATAACATTGCACTTCTTTTCCAAGGCAGCTGTGGAAAAACAGAACAGAACAGAGTACCATTATGAATACCAGACTTGCCTATATTCAGCTTTTAAACCTTGCAAGTACTCTCTGTAGTTTATAGTTACACATCTGTGGGATATCCTTTATCCTATATTTCTCAATCCAAGCATCAATGGTATCCCCTTCCAATGATGTAGGTCACTAAAGTGGTGCCTAGATTGGTCACCAGTGTGGGGGATACCAGTGGCACTGGTTACAGCCTGAGCCAAACTATCCCAAGCCTCTGACTTATACTGGGACCCAAAATAGTAACCCCTGCAGTAGTCTGGCACTGTGGTGTTTCACTAGGAGTCCAACAAAAATCTTGGACTCCTGGACACCCCAGTTCAGAGCCCTAAATTTCACACCCTATTCATGAATGCCTTCCATGTCTACCAAGGATCAAGAGCAATGGAAAATGATGGATTCCCACCAATTCCAGTTATTGCATTTACTGGGGGTACACACACTGTTTGAAAATGCTGTGCATTGCTTACCATTGTGCAGACACAGTGCTTTGGGGTGCTCACTGCCGTGCAATGTATTTGCGTGGTAAGCGGTGCATAACATTGGCAAGCTGGGAAAAATTACACAGGCAATTGTATATGTGTATTTCACAAATGTGAATGTCATGGCAGTCCACAGAGCAGAAATATACTTGGGAATATAGTACATAGTATACCCACAGTCATACATTTCATAGTAAATGTGATAATGCATAGATAACCAGCTAACACAATATTAGTGTCTCAGCCATCATACATATAATTAATATCATGTACACTATGTCAAGTATAATAAGTGAGAGTGACTACAGTGGGAAATGCAGCAACAGTAAAAGTGTATGGAATATGCTGTATTTGAACCCAGGACTATGTGTATGGCAGTCCTACACTAACAAATGTTGTCGCAAGGGAGTTAAAATAACAGCTGTTCATGATTCAGTTAACTTGTTTAAACTGCAATGTCACAGCAGTGAAAAAAAGTTGCACACCCTGTACTAGAACCCAGGACCATCTGTACTCCAGCCTTACATTTATGCCTTCTGGCAGAGGCAATAGCACTGATTAAATGTATCTGGTTTCTATTTTTGCCTTTCGGGTGGTTCACTTATCCAGTTTGTTCACTGCCATGCTTTGCACAAACGACATAAGCATAGCCAAGACTAACATTTGTTTTTTCCAGTTTCTGTGTTTCTGCTAAGTGGTGCATTGTGCAAACAGTGGCCAAAAAATAAATTAAAAAAATAAAGAAAGAAAGAAAAGAAAAAAGGGAGAAATAGCTGAAATGAGGAAAAGCAATCTATGACACAAACAACAGAAAATGTTAGTACACATGAGACATTTCTACATAGGTCTGGATTTCAACTCTCACTCCAATACACTTTCAGAAAACAGTATGGGTGCCTTATCCTTCTTTGCCACACAAACAGCTTTGCAGCAAAGAACTGAAGTTATTATTCACACAATGAACTGCAACAGAATGTACACTATCAAACCATAAACTATTTGTGCATCTATTAAATTTATTATATTTGGGCATAGTGTACTTAGTGATCACACAACCTGTTGTAATTATTGCTTGCAGATATACAGCTCAGTCTTACCTTTCTGTGTTTCTTGGCCATTCATCAGTTATCTGACCAGTACTCTGACACATGCAGAGTGTAAGCCATTCTATATCATTGGTCTTACAATGTGTGAAGAAACTAACTGGGAATACTATGATATGCAGTTGTCAACAACTGAATGGCAGGTTGGATGGTATAAACAAGCACATAATGCTCTTTTGAGGGGAGCAAAGGTGAGTTACTGTCATGGCACATACAAGAGTACACTGTTGATTTGAGGGGGGGAACAAAGCTGAGTTACAGTTATGGCACAAACAAGAATGGACTGTTCTTTTTTGGAGGGGAAGCAAATGTGAGTTACTGCTATGGCACAAACAAGGATATGTTGCTTCTGTTACTCTCCTTGTTTTACATCCTGCTGTTGTTGATCTTGTGAGGGTTGTGAAGTCAGAAACTGCAATGTGTATCATTACTTTCTAACTTCTCGCTTTAATGATTTTCTACTACAAACATATGCTGCTAAACTGAGGGCATGCAGTGATCATCACTACTTTTGAGAGGTATGACTGTAAATCTTTGATGTCTGAGGCCTACTACTTACTAATGGATACATGTAAGTCAAGTAAGTTTCTGCTGTCACATGTTAATGTACTTTCTGTTCACATCTCCCACCTTTTACTTGCTTACCAAGTGATGAAATACAAGGATATGCTATAATATTATTAAACAATTACACTCCAGGCTGAGGACTTGCTGTCACATGTTAAGGTAATTTCTGTACAAATCTCCCACCTTTTACTTGCTTTATTCACATTTGTTCATGTTTTATTGCTGATCCTTCATCAATTCCCAAGTATTTATATGCTCCCTCTTGTTCAAGTTCTTTTATATCACATTCTTGTCCTAAACTGATATTTTCCTGGTGCTGCAGTTTTCCAGCTTTAAAGGTCACTTTTGCACATTTATCAGCACCAAATGACATTCTAATATCATCTGAAAAAGTTTTGACAACCTGCAGCTGTGCTTTTAGTTCCTCATCTGATGAGCTATACAGTTTTAAATCCTCGACAAAGAGAAGTCATTAGACTGTTTTTTTCTAGGAGCCAAATTGTGGCCATGGCCTAAGATGTTAAGTAAACAGATTAATGGATTAATGGCAAGGTAGAATAGCAAGAGTGACAGAGTCACCCTGGAATATCCCCCTTTGAATTTTTATCCCTGCGATAATAATTTGTCCTTTATCATGGCTTAATTGCAAAGTGGTGTGCCATTGTTTCATGTCAATGCAGTCAATTAGTGTAGGGTGTATCTTATACATTTTTAAGCACTCTTTTATCCATGAATGTGGGATACTATCAAATGCTTTTTTGTAGTCAATCCATGCCATACTTAGATTCTTCCCCTTTTACAGTTCTCTACTATAACTTTATTTAACAACAAATGACCCTTTGTTCCATATGACTTTCTTTTATTGCCCTTTTGTTCTACTGCTATAATTGAGTTTTCTTCTCAATGACTATAAATTCTGTCAGCGTCAATTCCTGTGTATACTTTATACGTCATTGGAAGGCAAGTTATTGGTCTATAACTTTCAGGGTAGCTTGCAGGTTCACTCTTTTTTTTTTCCAAAATCTCTTTATTTCAATTTTCTTTTTTCAAATAATAACAATACGGAAACTCAAAAACACAAATAATCAATACAAATACCTGTCTAAAGAAAACAGACAGCAATCTCATTACAAGAAAATTTTATATATATATATATATATATATATATATATATATATATATATACAATATATACACAAGAAGTCACTAGATCGTCAAGTAAAGTATGAGAATTCTTATGTTCATTTGGTCTCATAAGGGATAGTTAGAATTGGGGATAGTCTATATATAAAGTAAAAATAGAAATGTAACCATTTATTTGTATGTTTAGGGAAAATATCTAGTTACATATATACTAAGAAAAGGGAGAAGATGCAAGAAAGACTGGTTGCCTGTTGTTAGCCAGTGTGGTGTCTGTTCGGGGTGTGCATTAAACAGTTCTTACTCATGGCTAAATCCTCTGGTTTCAGTGTGTGCCTCCTTATGGTGTTATTCCATGGGTATGTGTGCATTTCTGATGGGTGTCATCAACCATGGTTCCACTGCATAGTCTGCATCCCCCAGTAAATGACCCTGTGGGATATCCCCCCTAGCAAACATCTGGTACAGTTGGGAGGTGTGCCAGATATGTGAGTTATGGTAACTACCAGTGTTACCAGCACACACATTCAAGATGATTCCCTTTGCACTGCACATGACTTGGCAGTTTATAGAATGGTAGCTCGTTCTGTTATTGTACAGCCTACCCCTGTTCCCCAGGTAGTGCTTTAATTTCTACATGAGTGCAATCTATGGCACCCAGTACTTCAGGGTGGTGTGCTACCCAGTAGAACTGTTGCATATTTCTGGCCCTCTCCTCAGAACTACAGGGAAAATATATATGCTCACTGGCATATTGGATCAGAGCACCCAGGAATTGGTGGAAGATCCTGGATGGTGAGGGTTGTGACACCCTCAGCATGTCACCTTTTGGTCTCTGAAAGGTACCTGTCTGTAGCTAGGATTCTAAGAACTACACATACATTTGTCTCCACTGGAATGGGTTCCCATAGGTTGGCTCTGGCTCTGAGTTGAGGGCAGCAGAGGTTGCAGAGTTCCTATAGTGTGCCCCTGTCCACCCTGTAGTGCTCTACAATGTCATGTAGGTTGTGAAAAGTTAAACATGACCTGAAAACTCTTCTTCTTCTTGGCCTAGGCTTATTGGCATCAGCAGAAGAATTGGCTTCAGCCTCTAGCATATACAAATGGATTAAAGCAGCAGCAGCCACTAACATTCTGTCTGTGTGGACTTTCCAGGTCTGTACTCCAAATGTTTTGAAATCCACAGAAAAAACCAGCATGGATTCTACAAGGATGCTTTATAGCTTGTTGAATAGCTCCACCATATTTGATTGGTTGATTGGCATACAATTCAGCTGCTTATGTTGTAATTAGCATCTGTTTAACACAGACAAAGACAGATGGAATCCATTAATAATCTCCAACGTATAAAAAGGCAGCCCTGTAGCTAGCCAAACTGATGATGAGGAGAGTTGTATATGTTAGGAAGACTGCAAAAATGCTTTCTCTTCAGGATATATCTATACAGAGAAGTACTGAACTTCAGCAGGTATGCTCCCATTTTGTCACCTGCATACTGCTTATGTTGGAATGTATTTAAGTATAATGTCAAGCAAAGGCTTTTATGCTTTTATCTGTATGCATTAGTTAGAAGTGTACTGATGGCATGGGCATGTTTGTCAAGCCATTCCAGAGCTACACATAATTGCCAATAGATGAAAATGGAATGCTGTATGATAAATATATACAAATGTTTCAGGGGCAGGTCCTTTGACAGCACTTTCAGCATTTCAAAGATGTTTTGTTAACAAAATGGGTCATTAAAGAAGAAAAAACACAAAAGCCAATCGAATTATTTATTAAAATACAATCTCTAGTACCTCGGCTTTATAATAAGCCTTTAAGGAGTGGGTCATTTGCCTGTTCTTTTGTGGTTGGGGGGTAAGTGAGTTACTGTTATGGCATAAACAAGAATGGACTGCTCTTTGGGGGGAGCACAAACAAGGATATATTGCTCTTGTTAATCTCATTCTTTTGCATCCTGCCTTCACATCTGTAGACTGTTTTATGTTTCACTGGGTAATATTCACTGGCTACCTTTCTGTTTTATCTGGAAACAGTTATTTTGTAGTTATGTGACATTTATGTGTATTATACTTCTGTTATCTTTTAGGACACCTACAAGTATGCCACTCAGGTGTACGAGTCTATGGAGACCCTCCTTCACCGATTCCAAAAATCAAATTATTGCGGATGGGTTTTGACAACAGGGTGCTTTTCTCCTTGAAATGAGATGAGGAGATATGGCATGAAGGATGCGATAATGGCAGTAGATTGTCCGGATGTGAATGCTGTGAGCAGCCATGAGAGAACATACAAACAGGTGTGCCACAGGGCCATTGACATGATCACAACTACATGCAGGTGAGCAGCTGCAGTGGGAAATGGCCAAATGGCTACAAGGGGAGGGCCTACTAGGAAACCACCACTAACCTCCAATGAACAGTTCCTGGCCAATATCAGACACCCAGACAGCTCCCAGGAGAGTGTAGGACAGCATGTACTGGATGTGGGCACAATACCTTCTGAGACAGCAAGCACATCACAGGATGAGCTTCCAGGTAGGCTTTGTTATCTGAACAGTAGAATACTGTTGTATAGTTAAACAATTGAAATTAATAAGTTAATTCTATGTCACATGTCTTTTTCTGGGCAGGGGACTGAAGATTACTACAGTTTAGGTTGGAGTTGTTAGCTATGTTCTTGTTAGAAGTAGACTTAATGCACATATAAAGGGGTAAATGTATTACCCCCTGTGTTACTGTTAATTGTGATGATGTTGCCCTTACCTCCTGTTTAACTTCTTCCAGGACCGTATGGACTACAGTGCAGTATGTCTTCTGCAGATGGTAAGTCAAATATTTTATGTCAGTACTACTGAGCAATTTAAAGAAATATTGGAGTGTGTGAGTTTGATCTCAGGCCTGCTGTGTATTGCTGTGCTGTCTGTAGTAGTGGCAGCACTGTTAGTATATTAGCATATATTGTACTATAATAGTGCAGATATTAATGTATTCCTGTATTTCTTGCTTTTTTTATCACAGGTGATCATGACAGCCAGAGTGTGGGCCCTGTGCCACCTGATGTCAGTGTATCAGCAGACTCTGATGATGATGGTGGCCAAACTGAGGCACAGTCAGGGGGTGCAGAGTTTGAATCTGACACAGAGGTTGATATACATCCATCCCCTGCATTTCCATCAGGAACAGCCAGTATGTCTATGCCTACCCAATCCACTGAGCCCGCAGATGTTGGACAGGTGCAGGGTGAGGACATTGATCAGGGAAGTCTGGCTACTTCTGCTACAGTGCCTGTTAAGTCTGGCTGTAGGCAAAGTGTGGACAAGTTGCCACACAGGGGGATTGATGGGGGTACTTGCAGGGAGCCTGCTCTCCCTCCTCTACCTGCTGCAGGTGTTACTTCCCGTGCCACTGAACATATGTTTAGGGTCATCATTGAGACACAGGCTTGTTCCCATAGGTACCCAACACAAGTGCTCATCGTCATGGGGGTGGAACAGTCTGACATACATGACTGCCTCCACCGTGTTGCCGATTCACTGGACTGGATGGCTGTCTGTGATGGACCGAGGGGTGTCTGTCATGGAATGAGCAGTGTCCGTAATGGAACATCTGCTGGGAGGGGAATGGCATCTTCATCGGCACAGGTCAGCCACATCATCTGCTGCCAGCCAATGTGGGCATGCCTGATCACGCTCCCATAGTGGCAGTACTTAGTGGCAGTACTTCCACTGCTCCATTTGTGAGTGTGCTGTTCAAACCCACAAATGACAAGCCATGGGGTTGTGGTCCTGGGCATCCCTATGAAAGGAGCTCATCCAGCAGACATCAATCATGTTCAGGTAGCAACACTGCATCTGACCATGGGCATGGAGGTGCCAGTGCAACTCCTGGCATAGCCAGTTCTTGTGGTTGGGTATGACAACAATGAACTGCCACCTCTACCATGCACGGCTCGCACCTGTCCAACAGACCAAGACGTAAAGCTAGTACAGAGCTTGGCTGTGTTCATGCAGACACTCTCACACAAATTTCACCTGGAGGACCCCTACAGACACACAAACAACAGTTACTCATTTTGTCTCATGGCCATTGGTTGTTTTATCCCAATGTCTGCCTTCATTTCCTTCTTACTCACACACACTTACCAACCTTTTGTGTCAGCCTAGACTTCCTTTCCCTCCACATAACACCCTGTGCAAGTGATGATAAATGTGTCATATCCCTGTTTTCTATCTTTTGGATTCAGAGATACAAACGTTGTGTCTGATGCTCAGGATGCATGGCTAACTTTGTTCTTAATATATCTGCATTTATGTTGTTGAACTGCTCATTGTGCCTTTGACTTATATTGACCTTGGAAAGTTAGACAGTTGATGGCACAACATTTCACAACTGTATAGTGAATGCTCTGTAAGAGTTGTGAAGTCAGAAACTGCAATGTGTATCATTACTTTCTAACTTCTCTCTATAATGACCCCCACACAACACCCTGTGGAAGTGATGATAACTGTGACATATCCCTGTTTTCCATCTTTTGGATTCAGGGATACAACAGCTGTGCCTGATGCTCAGGGTGCTTAGCTATCTTAGTTCTAAGTATAGCTACATTTGTGTTGTTAAACTGCTCATTGTACCTTTGACTTACATTGGCCTTGGAAAGTTAAACAGTGGGTAACATCAAAATTTCACAACTGTATAGTAAATTGTCTTGTAAGGGTTATGAAGTCAGAAACTGCAATTCATATCATTACTTTCTCATTTCTGTCTGTAATGACTTTCCAGGACAAATGTATAGTGCACATCATAAGTCACACCATCATATTCAGATCTTAAGATTGTATGACAGCAATGCAGTCAAACTTCATCAGAATAGTAATAGTGTATAATGCTCCCTTTGCATGTTACACAACAGACACATGCAGTAGCTGGACAGACCACTGGGCTTTCTCAAAAAGATAACACAGGGCCTACAACCCATGCCATGATGTGTGTGGACAGATTAAAAGCCAAGTCACTGTAATCTGTCTTATACAGGATGTGGTGACATCTGTCTGTCCTCCAGGTCAGTGTCTCACCATGCCCTTCATAGGTTCATATGAGGCTACTACCACAATGGCCATAGGTTCATAAGAGGTTACTAGGCTAATGGTCCTAGGACCTTTTCAAGCCTAGCAAAATAGTACCATTGTTCCCTTATAGACCAAGTATGTGGTCCATAGTTGTGAACCCATGATCAGCATTGGTTTCCCCTGTCTAAGAGTGACATAGGTGAATTCCCCAGTGTAAATTTATGATTTCCCATCCAATTGTCCAAGTTACATTTAAATAGGGTCATTGAGTGGCTCAGTTTCACATGAACTGGGAGTCTGTTCATCTGTCTCCAGCATGTCTTGTTGATATTGCAGGCTTGTTTAAGGTCCCTGCAATGACTAAGTCTTGTCCATTTCATTTGCGGAGGTTCAGCATTTCCATTAAGACAGGGTTCGAGAGTGCTCTGTAGGCCAGGCATAAGTTGCCTCTCAGCAGTCTATACGATACAGAGTACAGTGATAGGGCCTTCAGTCTGTCCATGTAGGTCATGTGAAGTCCCTGGATTTTTTTGGTGTGAAACCCCTTAGGTCTCTGCAGCTGCTGCAGGGTGTCTGGTGAGATACTTCCTTTGTTTGTATTGAAGCATCATCCTGTTTGAAGGTAGAATGCTGCTTAGGGCTAGTGACATACCTGTCTGGGACACATAATGTAAGAGCTCAGTCATATTTCTCTTCATATAGTTCAGTGAGGTACATCTCAAGTCATTTACTCCAACATGGAGTATGACAAAGGTATAACTGTGTTTGTTGTTGAGAGCCTTGAGTGTGTCCATGACTTTGCAGATCCTGGCATGTGACAGGCAGCTGACCGTGCCTTTGACTTTCTGCTTGTACAACAAAGTAAGGGGGACATCTTTGTGTCTCACTAGGGAGTCACCTATGACCAAGACATTGGTTTTCTGGCATTTTTCCTTAAGGGTTTAATGGGTGACTCACTGATATGTTTGTTTTTATGTGTAGTGGGTTCTGTTGGGACTGTAATGTGTGCAGAAGGTTTGCATTTGTGAGGTCTCTGCTCTTTTGGTAAGTTTCTAATGAGTACCTCTGTGTATGTGGGGTTATGTGTTGTGCACTTGGTTTGTTGAGGAGGTGAAGTGCATGTGCTGACAATGTGTTTGACAACTGGTTTGTTGTTACCTGAGAGAGAGAGACAGAGCATTTATTCTAAATTCATTGTATAGTTGCATCTCTCACCTACTGTATTTGTAAGTTTTAGGAGTACACGGTTGTCAGTATACATGAGGCAATATAAGCCTAGCTGTGTAATAACACAAGTACCCTTATTAAGTAAATAACAAAGCAGAGAGATTTTGTGAGCAGCAACAACTGGGCCTCCATATGAAGGACATAGGTGCCAACCCAGAGGTGACTTTACAATCACAAAACCAGTAGTGAAGGTTGTATTTGAACAGGGTCATTGAGGAGCACTGCTTTGCATGCAGGGAGAGCCTATTACAGATGAGTGTGAGCCATCATGAGATAGATCTGTCTCCCCAGCATGTTCTGTTTATGTCACAGGCTAGGTTGAAAACACTGGGCCAAGTTATTCCTGTCCCATTTGATTTGCAGATGTTCAGAATTTCCAGTGGTGCATGGCCTGAGACTTCTCTGTAGGCATGGTATAGGCCATCTCTCAGCAGCGTGCAAGATACTGAGTACAGTGAAAGGTCTTGTAGTCTTTCCATGTATGTGATGTTTGGAGGACCTGCATTCTCCCAGTCACAATTGATTTTACTTTCTGTAGTGCAGAATCCAATTGCTGTAGCTGTCTGAGAGCTATGACCTCCCTGGTCTTGGATGTGATGCTCATATGTATGAACACATGACTCACAGTGAAGATTTCCCATCTGGGAATTAGGCCATACTGTACTAGATGGAGAGCCAACTGACTCAACAACAGAACTCATACTCTAATAGTTGGGAACTGCACCTCCACCACTAGCCCACTCACCAGTGGAATGCAAAAAGGATTTGTGCTGGGCCCTCAACTGTTTGGGATATTCTTCCCTGAAGCACAAGCAACTGTAGATGGCCTGTGGTTTACTATGTTTGCCGATGACTGTTAATTGGACACACTAATATGGATTCCACAATGATGGTAATATTTTACAGAAGAGGCTGACAGAGAAAAATGATTGGCGCCAAACTCACAGACTGAACCTTATAGCAAACAATGCCTTATTTCCCCCTTTAGCAATGAAGTATCCCTGCCAATTAGAATATACATAGTACCCCTCTCAGCTCAAACACAGTATTGTGAGACTTGTGAACACGTCATAGCAATCTATACTTTTATCACTATGTGTCCGTAGTGTTGAGATACACATTCTGCATTGCACCTTCATACATTACTTTTTCCACACAAATATCACCTGCACTACAGAAAGTAATATCAAATGTTGTGTCATATGCAATACACATGAATCTGGTAACATGCAGGACTACAACTACTCACCCATAAGCCTAACAAGCCTTATCTGCAAAGATAAGGAAGGGATCAGCATGGACCATATTCTCAAGGATATAGGTGATCTTCAATACACTTGACCCTACCCATGTTGGTTTTGTCAAGAGTAGATCTTGCATAGTGACCCTTGTGGATTTCTTGGATACTGACACTAAAGACCTGCATGAGGATAACAGGATATACCACCTATGTTCAGTTATCCAAGTCCTTTGACACTGTCTCCCATTCATGTCTCATAGTGAAGATCTCCCATGTGGGAATTAGGCCATACAGTACTAGATGGATAGCCAACTGGCTCAACGACAGAACACACACACTCTCATAGTTGGGAACTGCACCTCCACCACTAGCTCACTCACTAGTGGAATGCCAAAAGGATCTCTGCTAGGCCCTTAACTGTTTGGGAAATACTTCCCTGAAGCACAGGCAACAACAGATTGCCTGTGGTGTACCAAGTTTGCAGATGACTGTTCATGGACACACTCGTATAGAGTTCCCCAGTGATGGTAACATATTACAGACTGATGATTGGTGACAAACTCACAGACTGAACTTTAACCATACAATGACTCATTGTCACCTTTATCAGTGAAGAATCTCTGCAAATTGTGATATACATAGCACCCTCCTAAGCTCAAACACAGCGTTGTGAGACTTGGGAACACGTGTTGATAGCAATCTACACTTTCATTACTATGTGCCCATAATGGTGACACACACAATCATTGGGCACATCATACATATGGACATCACATCCATGACCAGGGCAATCACACCTCTGATGTACTCTTCCTTTATCACACCAATAATGGAGTACAATGCTCACATCTCATTATACCTCACCAGATACCTGCAGCAATTGGAGAGAACACAGAGTTGTGCCTGGGAGACTCCAAGGCCTCCAAATATGACATACATGGAAAGACTGACATGCCTATCACTGTACTCGGTATCATGCAGGCGGCTGAAAGCTGACCTGTAGCTGCCCTGCAGAGCAGTCTCAGACCCTGCTCTTCTGGAAATGATGGACACCTGCAAGTCAAACGGGACAACTATAATTTGCCCCAGGGTTGCTACCCAAGCTTGTGACATAAACAGGACATGCTAGGGAGACAGATATAAACCACAACAATTCACACTCCTCTGTAATAGGCTCCCACTGCGTGGGAAGCAGCACTCCTCAATGACCCTGCTGAAGTGCAACCTTGACTACTGGTTGGGTGATTCTAAGGTCACCTCTAGGCTGGCACCTATGTTCCACATGTACAGGGATGCTCACAAACACACTCTCCTAAAAACAACCATCAAACTATGCTCGATAAAGGTACTTGTGTTTTTACACAGCTAGGCTTCTAAATGTCCTAGTGCTATTAAGCTAGTAGCCTCATATGAACCTATGATGCTGTGTGCCTATGCAGCCCTCACAACCTGTTGAACCCCACATGGCCTGCTGATGTCATCTACTGTAAGTTCACCTGCACTCTTGTATAAATCAGACTTGTTCCATTGCACTTGCTTAAAGTACTGTGTTCTGTAGTCTGTGTTCTTAGATAGGTAGGGATTCTGTTCTCACTGCTGCCAACTGTGTGTGTGTGTGTGTGTGTGTGTGTGTGTGTGTGTGTGTGTGTGTGTGAGCTGTTGCTTGATATTACAGATAGAATTTTACACTAGCATGTGGGACACTGTCATCCTCTCCTCAACAGACACTGCAGATGTCATCAGCTATATCACATTTTTGGATATGCAGTACTCCCACCAGGGCAGGGTCAGAGACTGACTTGGGGGCCAAGCAGAATTCACCTCATCCTATACAATGAAGTTTACAGTGACACGGCTTTTAATCTATCCACATACATCATGGGATCATGTGCAGGCCCTGTGTTATCTTGCTGAGAAAGCCCTGTGGTCTTTCCAGCTGCTACATGTGTCTGGTGAGGTACATGTAAAATGTGCCTTATACTCAGTGTTGTAATGAGGTTTGACTACAGTGCTGTCATACAATCCTAAGATCTCAATATGAGCACAACATAGGCTTTCAACAACAGTGTGAACACTTGGTGGTCAAAGTTCAGACTGGCTATCTAAGTGTGTTCCCAGTGCTAGCATCACTGAATTTCTGCATAGCAGGACTATTGTCCATGCTGTGATTAACATGAAACTCCACTTTGTTAGACAGACAACATTACAATCACACATTTATTTGTACATTGTGTGCCTTTGTCACCATTCAGTTGTGTGTTAGCTCCTCCTGTACTATTTTATCACTATTGGTGGACTCAGTGATTGCTCACAATATGCAAGAATCAGCAAACTTGGTAAGATAAAGGTCATATAATCATATATCTCAACCTCTTAGAGCAAGAAATCTGGACAAAGCCATAAGTAAAAGTGGGACAAAGTTCCAAAAATAGGGACAATTTTTAAATATTGCTCTTACAAACCTAGAAAGTCAATAGAATAACAGGCTTTACATTAGCATGAGTTTTCTGAATAGCATGAAATCTGAAACTCAAATGTCTGTCAGTAATTTTTAACTTCAGTCTTTAATAATTTGCCACTAATTTGACAGAAAGCCACATTTTTTTTGAAAAAACGGACCAAAGATATGAGTCAAAAATCTGGACATTCTGCAAAAATCTGTACAGTTGAGAGGTATGCATATAATTTAGCTTGAACTGTTGAGAAATACAACAATGCCCAAGTGGGGTATTTTCTCAAATGCCTTGGGTATGTCAACGTAGGCAATGTGCAATATTTTGCCCACATCCATCGCTTTGGTGACCTTTTCGAAGAAGTCCACCAGATAGGCATCTGCCTAGGGCCTGCTGCTATTAGGGGGGGGGGTGATAAACATTACCATTTACAAAAGAAATGGTTACAGACCATTTCAAAAACAAAAAAATAAAAATACCTGGTTTGCTCCACTGCTCCTTCCTTTTGACATGTATTTCTTTGATTTCATTGGCTTTACATCTGACCTGATGAAAGAAAGACTTCAGAGAAATGTCAAACCAGACCAATAGCCTGCAGCCTCACATTAACATGGGAAACAGCTTGTACTGTACTCTACTAAAAAGACTCCGATGATGTTTACTGTGGATCTGATAAGTAATGGGGGGATTAGGATACATAACAAGCAGTAATTTGAAAACAAAATTCTATAATAGCAAGACAAACCAGTGGACCAATTTTTTAAAAAAATATTAAGCATTGTTTGAATCATCTCTCACTTCTGCAACACATGGAGAGTATTTTCCTATAGCGGGTCATGTGCTTCGCATAATATAACATCTAGCAAACTGTTGTAGATAGGTCTTAACTTGCTTAAGAGTTTCTTGCAAGACAGGAAGTTGTCTTAGGGCTGCAAAGGCTGTTTGCCATCAAGAATGGAGCATTTTAAGGTATTGTTTTCAGTAATTCAGTTATTGGAGATTGCACCTATTTTTATCACCAGAGAGAATTGTGAAAATAATGAAGGCCACTCTTTCTAGCAGAACGGTACACTTTACTGTTGTATGGTTTACTGTACCTGTTTTAAAATTAATCTTATGCAATCAGTGATAAGCTCCATATATATTCTCTCAGTTTGGACATTGCATGCCACATGCTTAGTATGTGTGTGCATGCATGTGACTTTTTGCGCCAACAGTACAGCCAGTCAGTCATTATTTACCAAATACTTTAAAAAGTTCACAGTCCTACTGTATCCTATGTTCTGATTGTTAATTATTGTTTTTATAGCTCAGCTGTTCAGAAAATGCTTGTTGATATAAAACCTCTTAGTCTATAACATTTTAAATGAATTAGAGTTATCTGCTGCCTCTCATCTGTCCCCAGTTTTGCAGAACATTTATGATATTACAACATTTTTGCATTCCCTGTTGTACTAGCAACTTTCTAGGTATACCAGAGATATATTTGAGATATGTTCCTGTGTTGGGGTCTTTCTATGATTCTTGAGCCAGGAAGGCATGGGGAGTACAATGAGTTGCAATGTATGGTTTTCACAGCAGTGAGCTGAGATACATTTCTTTGTATATGTATTTACACATTCACATATCAAGCAGATGTCTGAGATCAGTGTGCAGTCATACAATTAGATGAAATTTAAAGTTGTGTGTTTTATGTTGTATATACTTGGTTCCTGCATCTGAAAGTTATGATGTAAAGGAAGGAAGGAACTGATTGTAGCAAACAGGAATATCATCATATGAGCCATGTTCTTTGGGCAAGATCCTTGGTTTCCTTGTTTTGTTGACTATTGATGATGTGTTTATTATTTGGTTGTGAATAAACAGAATAGTGTGGAATGTTCAACTTTAATGTTTATAGTTTAACCATGACTACATCTTTAATTTAGCTTGCAAGCACATGTGTGAAATGCACTATGTTGGACTTCAACAGTTTTTGTCTGAAACATAGTATAGATGTGTAAAGCTACAAGCTGTTAATGAACTTCTCTGTGTAGTGCAGGGTTTGAAGCCCTCGGTTTTTATAGGTCTACTGTATTACTCTGACCAAGTCATTTCATGAGACAGTTGAGTTCAGTGGGTTGTCCTGGGCTGTTAGCAAATGCATTACACACTGTATTTGAATCACAGAATTCTTTACATAGCCAATAATCAGTGCTTCTCTATAGGCTATTTGACTTTGAATTCCAGCATGTTTCTTGCAGTTTAATAGTTTGCCAGATTATCTTTCAATAAATCTGAGTTTTAAGGGAACAGAAGTTTATTATCATGCTAAGTCTGTTTTCAATGTGAGATATGTTTTTATTTTGTTTAGCAAATAGTTGTTAGTGTTTTGATGCAGAATTTGAAATAAAAGTTTTAAAGTAAATCAAAATCTCAGTGGTTATTATAACTGTAAAGAAAAAAACAGAATAAACATTGCCATAAACAAACTTCACAACAAAAGAAAGAAACTGTTGTAGAAAAGAGGAAAATCCCAGGATGCACAAAACTCCCTTACCAGCCTCAGTATGAAGCTGAGATCCCTCATAAAATCCTCCAAAGCTAGTTATGAAAATAAAATTGCAAAAGATTACAAAGACAACCACAAGACATTTTATAGCTATGCCAAGAATCTAAATGGCAATGCTTAGATCTGCTCTGAGCTACAACAGAATGGCATTAAATATACTGATCCCAAGGATATTGCCAATATCCTGGCAGATTGATTCATTGTCAACTTCACCCCCCTCTAACCCCCTAAAGGGCCCATCTCAATACCAAAAGATTGCCAAATTCTGGTAATAACAGCCACACAGGTAAAAACCACACTCTCCAAAGCTAAGAAAACAGCATCCATGGGACCAGACATCCTGGGCTGTGTATTACTTGAACTACAAAATGAACTGGCACCTCACCTAAGTGTCATGTTTAATCATAGCCTCATCTCAGGCTTTGTACCCACTGAGTGGTGCACAGCTACAGTTATCCCACTCTACCTTGGATCCTGGGAACTACGACCCCATCAGTCTGACGAGCCTGATCTGCAAGGCCATGGAATGTATTATCATGGAACTTATAAATAAAGATATTGGCAACCTTCAAACACTGGACCCCACCCAGTTTGGGTTTGTGAAGGGCCTGTCGTGTCTTCTGTACCTGACTGACGTCTTTGAATCAGTCTCCAGAGCTGTGGAAGAGGGTAAGGCGGTCCACACTGCCTATCTGGACCTCGACAAGGCCTTCAACACCATCCCCCACTCTGGAATCATAGATAAACTTACTAAGCTGGGCATTAATCCCTACGTCACTTGATGGGTTGCCAACTGGCTTACTGACAGAACCCACATTGTAAAAGCAGCCAACTCCAAATCCAGCTACAGACAAGTGACAAGTGGAGTACTTCACGGTTCAGTCCTGGGACTGCTCTTGCTTGGCATTTACTTCTCTGAAGTACAGGCCAACACTAAGGGACTCTGGCTAGCAAAGTTTGCAGATGACTGCAAACTGGGAGTCATTATCGAATCCCTAAATGATGTGGATATTCTACAAAAGGGCCTTACAGAAACAGATGCTTGGTGCCAGAGCCATGGGCTCAAGCTCAATGCCAAGAAATGTATAGTTATCTCCTTTGGGAAAAAAAAACATGTACTCTGTGAATTACCACATAGGTGGCACTACACTAAACACCGAAAGTGTGATAAGAGACTTAGGGACATAGGTGGACAGTGGTCTCACCTTCGAAACCACATCACCACAACAGTAAGGAAATCCTTCTGTGTGGCACACCTCATCACTAAGGGCTTTTCATCCAGAAAAAAGGAGGTCATTGTCCCACTTGACTCATCCCTCATTAAACCCATTATAGACTACAATGCCCCATTTGGTATGTACCTCTCAAGACATCTGCAACAACTGGAAAGGCTGCAGAAATACCTCACTAAAAGAATCACAGGCCTAAAGCAGATGCCCTATGCTGACCGTCTAAAAAACTCCAGCTATACTCTGTCGCATATCGTCTACTCAGAGGTGATCTCTGCTTAACATACAAGGCCATGTCAAACCCAGAGCTGTTAGACATGCTACACTTACAGAAATCCCTCAGAGCCACATGCTCCAGGGATTCATCACACTGAACAAAACATGCTGGAGGTATAAGTTCCTGACCCAGAGACCCTCCAGACTCTGGAATAGACTGCACATACACGTCAAGCTGAGCGCCTCTTTGGCCCTCTTCAAAAGGAACCTTGATGATTGGATGGGAGATAGGAAAGTCACCCCAATGATCACATCAGTTACCTGCTAGACAGGGGTCCAGGAAGTAAATATTGTGGGAAGAAATAGCTAGGGAATTGTTATGGCTAGGCTTGTATAGGCCCTAGGGTCGATAGCCTAGTACCAACCTATGAACCTATGAACAATGTTTTAAGGTAACTGGAGAATGCTAGCCGAGTAATAGGATATTGGTATGTTGGTGGGCCTGATCCATTATGTTGCCTTGGTCCCATTTGACCACGATCAAGCTCTGGGTGCAAGCCATGTGATTCAACATTCACACTGAGATGAGAAAGTCTAACTTCTTTTGGTCTTAACTATAGTAAAGCATTGGCTACCACTAGTGATCTGATTACATATTCATTTACAATATTTACAGGGAATGGATTCTGCTGAAAGTCATATTCCATATACGAATTGTATACTCAGCAGGTAAGTATAAATATAGCTGAAAAGTAATAGCTGAACTAGCCAGGTTCACTAAAACGCATACATTGTGTAATTTCAGTAAGACATGTTTTAAAAGACTTATTGAATGAAAGCATGTTTTTGTCCTTAAGTTACTTTTGAGGCAAAATGTTCCAGTTTGAGGTAGTCACTTTGTAAAAGGCTTTCTTAATGGCAGTAATGGAAATAATATTAACACGGTTTATGAAGCAGAGACCTTCAAGGCAGAAACGCATTTGACCACCACAACACAACAGTAATCATGAGACGCATAACTCTCCTAAACAGTGCGCCACTCAACCAAAGCCTCTAAGGCAGAACAGCATGCCCAACACACTAGCCATAGGTGACTCGATAGTGAGGCACACTGATGTCCCACTCACTAGGTTGAATAATGATAAAGTAATAGTCAGTTGCCTGTTAGGTGCCAGGATCCACCACATAATGCACGCACTCAGGTCTCTCAACAACAGGTACAAATATGACTCTGTCATTGTACATGTGGGTGTGAATGACCTGAGAAGTACCTCACTGGACTACATGAAAACAGACATGGAGGAGCTCTTGGATTATGTAGCCCAGGCGGGTATGACCCTAGCCCTGAGCAGCATCCTACCATCACCCAGAATGATACCACAGTACAAGCAGAAAATGATCGATTTCAACAACTGGCTAAGTTTCTGGTGTCATTCTAAGGAGATCCAGTATCCGTCTGCCTGGGATGACATGATTAACAGACCTTGATGCTTTGCCAGAGATGGTATGCATCTGTCACCTCTGGCCTTCTGGATATGGGCCGAGGCTCTTGCCACCCCTATATTGCCTTTTTTAGGAGGTGTTCCAAAGACCAAATTAACACTATAACAGCTACAAACAAATGCAATCTGGGGTCATGCTGCTCAATGCTAAAAGTCTAAATCTGAAAATGCACTCGCTCGAAGCACTCCTTAAAATGGAGAACACTGACGTTTGTGCTGTAACAGAGACCTGGTTCAAGGCAGCAGAAAGCACCCCTGCACTACTAGGCTATAACTCATTCCACACCTTTTGGCCCCAGAACTTGAACCAAAGCTCCAAAGGTGGTGGTGTCTCCATATTCATAAAGGATGTGTACACCTCCAGACTGGTAGCCCAACATAATTTCTCAGAGATACTTCAGGTACAATTAACATTGGTTAAGACAGCAGTTCAGGTCGTGGCCTGCTATAGGTCCCCAACAATGTCCCAAGACACATACTCCACATTCCTAAGCACATTGGAGAATATTACAGTCCAACCTAACACTCTCATACTGGGCGACTTCAACTACCCCTTCATTAACTGGGAAAACTACTCATGTACCAATACACTGGCCCAACGTTTCCTGGAATTCATTAATTCAAATGTCCTGGACCAGCTTGTTCTTACCCCCATTAGAGGTAGCAAAATCCTTGACCTTGTCATTACTAACATGGGCACCATTGCTCTATACCAGTAGTTAACTCCTCCCTGGTTAAATCCGACCACAAACTAATCACCCTGGAAATCCACATCCCTTCCACCCACCGCAAAGGTAACCACCATGAAAAACTTCTCCAAAGCTAACTTTGGGCTCCTAAAAACAGAGGTGGCTAACTTCATGGCACCAATGCAAAAGGAGAATAGTTGCATGACTGCTGAATTATACACCAATGCACTGTACAAACACGTACACAAATGCATGGATCTCTCCATACCCAATAGAACCAAAACGCTCTCCTCCAAGAAAAGGAAGCCAATCTGGTGGTCCCCTACCATAAACAAACTCTACAACAGAAGGAGGAATCTGAAGTGGAATAAGGTGAAGTACCAAGACTGGAAAAACTCCATTATCAGCTTCAACAAAACGTTGAGATCCCTCAAGAAATCCTCCAAAGCTAGCTATGAAAACAGAATTGCAGCAGTAAAGACAACCACAAGGCCTTCTATAGTTATGTAAAGAATCCCCATGGCAATACCCAGAGTTGCTCTGAGCTACTGCACAATGGTACCTCCAACAGATATTGCCAATATACTGGTCAACAGATTCAGTGCCAACTTTACCCCCCCCCCAAAGGACCAATCACAATACCAGTAGATTGCCAAGCACCCAGTATTACTGCTGCACAGGTTAAAACAGCACTATCCAAGGCCAAAAATACAGCTTCCATGGGACCTGACAATATCCCTGGCTGTGTTCCACATGAACTACAGAGTGAACTGGCATCTCACCTGTGTGCCCTGTTCAATCACAGACTCACCTGAGGCTTTGTCTCTACCAAATGGCAAAATGCTATAGTCATCTCTCTCCACAATTGAGGAGTGACTACAGACCCTGGGAACTATCTCCCCATTAGCCTGATGAGACTGATATGCAAAACTATAGAAAGCATCATCATGGACATAATACACAAGGAATCTCCAAACTCTGGATCCCACACAGTTTGGTTTTGTGAAGGGTAGATCATGCCTACTCAACTTGGTTGACTTCTTTGAGTCAGTCACCAGAGCTGTGGATGAAGGCAAGGTGGTTCATACAGCCTACCTTGACCTGGCCAAGACGTTTGATACCATTCCCCATTCAGGAATCATAGAAAAACTCACTAAGCTAGGCATCAGCCCCTAGTGTTCTAGGTGGGTTGCAAACTGGCTCACAGATAGGACCCACAGTGTGAAAGTAGTGGACTCCAAGTCAGACTGCCAACCAGTCACGAGTGGAGTCCCACAGGGTTAGGTCCTGGGTCCTCTCCTGTTTGGTATCTACTTCTCTGAAGTCCAGGCCAACACTAAGAGTCTCTGGCTGGCAGAGTTTGCAGACAATTGCAAGTTGGGAGCTATTACTAACTCCCCAAGTGATGTTGACATCCTACAGAAAGGCCTCACTGAGACCAATGACTGGTGTCAGAACCATGGCCTTAAGCTCAATGCCAAAAAATGTGTTGTCATGCCCTTTGAGAAAAACCCCATTCCCGTGAATTACCACATCAATGGTAGTCCACTGAACACAGAAGGTGTTATGAGATCTGGGAATACAGGCTGACAGCAGCCTCTCTTTTGACCACCACATTGCCACTGTGGTCAGAAAGTCCTTCTATGTGGCACATCACATTACTAGGGTCAATATTATATGTTCGAAGTTTGAAAACTTTGACTGTTAAATAATCAAATTTAAATGTTCGAAGTTTCAGACATTGAACATATAAAAAAAAAAAAAAAAAAAAACGGCACTTACCTGACTAGTCTAGACAGGGAGGCAAGCCTCCCTGCATCCCCCACCCCCATATACCAACTCCGAGACTGCACTATAGTGCGATAAAGGGAAGATTTCCCTTACTGCACTGTAGTGCAGTCTCGGAGTTGGTATATTTAAAGAGCGGGGGGTGTGGGAGGCTTGCCCCCTGCCTACAGCCGTTAGTTTTGTTTTTTTTTTTTTGTTTTTTTACATATGTTCAAGTTTTATAACTTCAAACATTTAAATTCAATATTTTAATATTCAAAGTTATAAACCTTTGAACATATGATATAGACCCCATTACTAAGGGTTTTGCATGCAGGAAGAAAGAGGTCATTGTCTCCCTCTACTCTTCCCTCATTAGGCCAATCATCAAGTACAATGCCCCATTTGGCATGTACCTCACTAGACACCTGCAACAACTGGAGAGGCCTCAAAAGTACCACACAAAGAGGATCCTAGGCCTTAAACACTTGTCCTATATGGACAGACTCAAAAAAACTCCAACTATTCTCTGTCTCATATTGCCTATTTAGAGGCAATCTCTGCTTGACATACAAGGCCATGTCTGACCCAGCTCTGTTAGAAATTTTACATCTAAGGAAATCCCAATCCATCCACACCACACACTCTAGTGACCTCAATCTCATTACCACAATCAATAGAACGTGCTGGAGGGACAGGCTCATAACCCAGAGACTGCCCTTGCTATGGAATAGACTTCCTATATACGTCAAACAGAGCACCTCACTGGCCCTCTTCAAGAGAAACCTTGATGAGTGGATGGGAAATAGAAAATTCACCCTAAGGATCACTCCAGTGGCTCCACTCGACACAGGCACTGGGGACTAAGGTCGGGTGGCACGATGTCAGGATAATCCTATGGACTAGGTGTGTAAAGGCTCCAGAGCCATTAGCCTAGTACACACCTATGAACCTATGACTGCTACTGAAATTTTGTCTCGCTGTACTAATTGCTTTAAGTCTGTTTGCTGTAGTTTGATGCCATATTGCTCTGATCTTGAACATGTATAGTTTCTTCTCACAGTGTCTCCTAATACTAATACAATATTGTGTGGTGCATCCTTATGGTACTCTAATATATTGCTCCCTGCCTTCTGTTGCCCTTCTGTTTTAGTTTGGAATTCTGTGCATGTCTTTTGGAAAACATTTATCAGGTCATGCAATCATCTGTTTATCATTACGTTTGTTGAACTTGTCCCAAGTCACACCTGACAACAGGCTACTGGTTTCTGTCATACTTACTGAGTAATCAATGACAAATTAACATAAGACTGCATTAAAAAGAGTTTTTATTTACTGTCAAACAAATATGAAATAGATAGTTATCCTAGATTGGGAAAGTGAAATTGTAAATAATTAACAGTCATATAAAGTCTATTATAATCAATAACTGACAACCTACTGAAATAAAAGACAAAAGTACATTTCTCTTTTCCAGGCTGCCACAAATAATCTTTAAGTAAAGTATAATGGGTCTATATTAAATCAGTGAACGCTTAAAAAAGCAAATGCTGATTTATCGACCCCATGTAAGTGAAATCTGACAATCCCGAACACTTAGAACAGCGATTTTTTTCCCAGGGAAAAAAAAATTGCTGTTCCAAAAAAGAAAAAGAAAAAACAAACTTTAAACCATTACATAATGCGGGGGGCTTCAACACCCACACCCCCCTACTTAAATATACCAACTCTGAGATTGAACTACAGTGACTCAAATGGCAAAATAACAAAGGCAGCCAAGCGATTTCTTTCCCAGGGAAAGAATTCATTTATATGTCGTTTTGGTATTTTGCCGTTTCATGCTTTCAAGTTCGATCAAGATGCATTCAAAAGAATAAGTCTTCAGTCATACAATAGGGAACCAGTACAGCAGTATCATGTAAGCAAAGCTAATTGATTATAATGACTTATGATGGCACCGGATTTAAATACATAATGGGACTATTTTGTTTTTAGCAGAAAAAAAAAACAAGTTTCAAGCCTGAAAACTCACGTTGTAATCTCTCATATGACTAACCAGAAGGGGGGAATATTTAATCAAGGAGTACAACTGCCAGCAATGAAAAGTCACAAAAATGTCTCAAATCAATCAAGATTTTGAAACCTGTGTACATTTCACCCTTCTGTCTCATTCTTAAAGTAATTCAGCACTTGATGTGGTTTACATTACTGTAGTTGAAATGACAAAATAATTTAAGGAGTTTCTAAAAGGCACTCCTTGGTACTCAAGATCTAGTTAAGCTTGAAGCATATGGTTTCACAAGTCACCAAAATACACAACCTCCTCTTCAACATGAATCTGGACTGACTGAAATAAGTTGTAGATACACTTCTGTGACAATAAGGCCGACATACATGGTGAATACTGATATGCATACACACATACATATATACTCACACACGAACATAACAATAATTCCATGGGATACATGAATAGCTGCAGGGATACTATACAAGCAGATTTCACTATGAAATGGAACTAGTACTAACACATGGTAATCATTCTGAAGAATAAGAACAACACACATTAATATGATATCATTAATTATAGCTAGTTACAGTTAAGTTACCAAGGTTGCCTCTCGCTTAGCTACGAAATGAACTGTAGATTACCTAGTGGTAGGAAAGTGGCAGACTCAACAGGCCATCAGCAGTAGGTTGCTATCAGAGCATTCATCCTCATAAGCTTTCCCAGTTAAAAATCCACAATAACGTTATCAGTTGAAAAAGTTCTAGTACTTAAAGCTAGCTTTCTTTCTTTCTGGCACATGTGACAACACTGCGGCCTTTAGAAAATAAATATAACTGAGACATACTGGCAAATAAAATGAAACAAGGAAATTTATCAGAACCTAAGATGACTAGCTCAGCTTTGTTCCAAGCATTCTACACTACTTGAAGAAATATTTTAACATTTTTGTTGTTAGAAACAAGAACATTTTCAGGCATATGAGCCAGCATTAAACCGAAGTATTTGTCACTACGTCATACAATAAATATAAATGAATGATACTGTGAGAAATTATAAAATGTAGTTCAGTGATAGAAAGAGAAAATGTACAATGGAAATGTTTATATCACCACAACTTCATGTGTACATAACAAAAACATTTGGCTACATTCAATTCCTCTTTGCCTTAGTACTGAGTTATTCAAATTAGTGACTACCTACGTACAAACGTATTCAAAGGAGTATTATGTTTCCATTTAGAATAACATTGATGATGAAGACTTGAACTAGAGTTAGTGAGGTTTTGCTTTGTCCACAGGTGCACTGAAATATAATTTCATATTTGGGACAAAGACAACTTTTTCTTCAGCAGTTAATTTGTGTCAGGATCAAAAGAAAAAAAATGAAAATTGAGGAAGAAAGAATGGGATATCGAATCAGAATTTTAGTATATGACAATATAAGAGGACAGAAGTAATCAGAATACGTCCGAGCAGAAAAATAAACTATGCTTTGAGACAAAGACGAAAACAATTTGCTACAGTGATGAATATGTGGGTTTCAGTTATGTTCAGCACATACATAGCTCTGAGTGTGTGTGTATTTACATGCAGATTGCTCATTACATGTGTATTACATGTATTCCATGTATAGGAGAAAACTAGTACAGACCATCTAGACATCACATTCAATCATTGATCCCTTTTACCTAACAGCTCTAATCTGATTGGCAGCCATTTTTTTCTCTCATAACTAAATCTGAGCTGTTATATAAGAGAACTCTGCTATGTCGACGTCCATACAATCAAAAAAAAAAAAAAAAAAAAAAAAGAAAAGAAATGGGGAAAAAGACAGTTCAGAAATAAAAAACTTTTACAGCAGAAACTGAAACCATTGCTCTGTTAAATAGCCTATAAAGTATGAGAAATGTGTGTGTTTTTTAAACATCATGTTCAACAAATACCCAGAACTCTGCCAAAACTTGTCATTTTGAACTAAAATGTTTGACATACCATCTAAGAACCCCCACCTGAAGTATGTCACTGAATTTGTGTAACTCGGATCAAAAGGTGATCTAAGAAAAATGACTGTAATGCAAAATTCATAAAAGGAACTTCATTACAGCATACTACAGTTTGACAGAAGGGGCCTTAAAATGGCTACCCAGAACATTTTATAGATAACTTCCACATAGTTAAAAAGCTATAATCCTACATAGCAACCATTTAGTTGAAAGGAAAAACACATTTTTTCCATATTGTTTTCAACAAATGCCTGTAACTCTGCCAAAACATAACATTTGGAGCTTGCATTTTCAAAATATCATCCACAGACCACCCAGAACAGAACTATGACATTGAATCTGTGCATCTCTGATTAAAAAATGTGATTTAAAAATAAATGCAGAAGTAACATTGACAAATAGTACTGTGCAGCGACATATAACAGTTTGACAGAAGGATCCCTTAAATGACCACTGTGAAAATGTCAAAAAAATTCCCGAGTTAAAGTTATTACTTTGCAAAACAGTTAAAATAAGTGGAGGAATTATTTAATAGTAAGATACACCACAAAGCAAATAATTACCATACATAAGTAACTAACTGAAAAATTCAAGTTAGAAAATAAAATAAATGAATAATCATAAAGATTCCAATTTTCTAAGTGCAGTAAGGCACTTGGAATTGTGCATTTTATAGATATTGCAGAACTCTCAGGCATTATGCCTCACAACACCCTTGCATGTGTGGTAATATTTGTACCTTGCACACCCCCTTGCCCTCCTATGCTTTACTGTCTACATATATGCATGCATCTGTATATGTATGTGTACATGTGCGTTTGTGTACATATAAAAATTATATTATACACATATATAAATATATATATATATATGTACATATATACACTTATGGATGCATTTCATAAGACTGAAAGCTCAAAAGACTGAAAAAGACTGAAAACTCAAAATATCGAAATCATTTTTTAACGCAGGGGGTAAGCACCCCCTGCACCCCACACCCCTTGCTAATTATATATACCAGTTCTGAGATCGCACAACAGCAGAGAAGAGCCAAATTCCCATGTTCGATATTTTTTGTTTCAGATATTCTGGTATTCAGTCTTTTGAGCTTTTGATCTTGTGTCATACATCCATAAGTATATATATATATATATATATATATATATATATATATATATATATATATATATATATACACACACACACACACACACACACACACACACACACACACACACACACACACACACACATATTTATACATAAACAGGTTCACAATATATCCCCAAACAAAAATTTGTTTGAAAGTGGATTATAAAAACAAGAAAAGAGAGCCGTACGTTCACAAGTACACAAGTAACTAGAAAACAAGTCTTAAAGACTTGTTTTCTAGTTACTTGTGAATGTACGGTTCTCTTTTCTTGTTTTTACAGTCATTTGTGTTCGTTTATGTAGTTTTGAAAGTCCATTATATCAAAACAAAAGGATCAAAAAGGGACTAGTCAAAGAAAGCACAAAATATTGACAAACTTGTTTTTTGCAGGGAGCAAGCCCCTCTACTTCTCCATTTAAGGGACTGTGCCCCCCACACCCCTCTAACTTAAATATATCGACACCAAGATCACACAACACCAGAGTAAAGGGAAAATTCTCCT